>NW_005187524.1:1162650-1188438 GCF_000239375.1 Pundamilia nyererei
TTTTTTTTTTCCTTTTTTGGATTATTTTTGTATTTTTTATACTGAGGGAGTGCTTGCATTTAAGGAGCCGTTAACAGTTTTATATTTCTCTTCTTCAAATTGCTCAAGATGTTGATTTGTTTGCCTCTCAGATCTAGCTGTGGACTTTGCGTCATCAGTCATCCCCCGGAGTCACATCCTCAATGCTCCTTTCAGTTCGGTCTTGCAGCACAGGCAGATTTCTCGGTTTGTCTCCGAGTTTGAGGAGCTGCAGCTTCTGGGAAAAGGAGCTTTCGGTGCTGTAATTAAAGTGGGTTGAAATAATTTACTTACCCCGTGTGAACCTTCTCGCTCGTTTTATCTGGCAGTAAAGTTTTTGTGTTTTGCCCGCATCCAGGTTCAGAACAAACTAGACGGTTGTTACTACGCGGTGAAACGCATCCAGGTGAACCCAGCCAGTAAGCAGTTCCGACGGATCAAAGGCGAGGTGACGCTGCTGTCGCGGCTGAACCACGAGAATATCGTCCGTTATTACAACGCGTGGATCGAGAGGCACGAATTGCCCGCCACAGGCGTGCTGAGCAACACCGACAGCTCCGAGCCGCTGAGCTCAGCCGACAAGGCGCCACAGCGCAAAAATGCACCGGAGCGCCTCAACGAGCTCGGCCTGCCTGACGACGTGGAGGACATCGCTCCGCCTCCCGCCCTGTCCAGCTCAGTCGAGTGGTCCACCTCCATTGAGAGGTCCTCCAGCGCAAGGTGCAGCGGACGCCAGTCCAGTGATGATGAGGATGATGATGATGACGACGATGATGAAGAAGATGTCTTTGGTGCCTCTTTTTTGTACGTTTTTTTAAATTTTTCCTCCAAAGGACGACTTCCTCCTCCAACTGCTCATGCATCACATTCTTTTTCTTTTTTTCCCACTCAGGCCATCAAACAATGACTCAAGGAGTGACATCATTTTTGATAATGGAGATGAAAGCATGGACGAGATGTCAAAGGTTCCAATGTTTTCACTTCATTTATTAGTTTTGTTATGTCTGTTAGCGTTTGGCGTGGTGCACCAACCAGCTGGTGTTTCCTCCCACAGGTAGAGCCAAGCAAAAGGCCGGCGTCCGACACAACGGAGAGCACAGAGTCAGATCGACACCTCATTACGGCACATTACCTGTACATACAAGTAAGCTTCCCCCACGTGCTTCACTTTTACCAACAAAGACCTGTTTTACATCTAATCCGAGGTTTCCGTTCCTGACAGATGGAATACTGTGAAAAGAGCACTTTACGAGACACAATAGATCAAGGCCTGCATCAGGATCAGAATCGGTTATGGAGGCTTTTCAGGGAGATACTGGACGGCCTTGCTTACATCCACGAGCAGGTATGGAGCGGCTGCACTGATTGGACGGAGTATAACTGTGACTAAAGCCAAGATACGAATATCTTATGTTCCCCCTTCGTTCTAGGGCATGATTCACAGGGACCTGAAGCCTGTCAACATCTTCCTCGACTCACAGGACCACGTGAAAATTGGCGACTTCGGCCTGGCTACAGATCATCCCGCTAACGTGGTACGCATTATTACAGTGTGGCGTGCAGCTTTCAGTTCCGCTCTGCTGACAGGCGGCACTGATTTTGCCTCATTGTTTTGATTAACGTGTAAAACTCCTCGTGAAGCTCTTATAACTTGTTAAAGCAACTGTTTATCTCTCAAAGGCTGCTGGGAAATTTGAGGTGGAGGAGAGCGGCTCTGCGGTGATGGCCAAACCGGACCCAACAGGTGCAAGAGACCTTTGATAGCCGTGCAATAATATTCCTGTTGAACTGGCGCTCTATATTGATTTTGCATCACTGTCTCCAGGTAACATGACAGGGATGGTCGGTACTGCCCTGTATGTCAGTCCGGAGGTTCAGGGAAATACAAAAGCCACATACAACCAAGTAGGAATTTAAAGATTCGCTTATTTGTCTGGATGCATGAGAATTAGAAGTTGCTAAAACTTGATATTTGAGAACGTCTCGAGTTTTAAAGAACTTTTTATTCATGTTCTTGTCTGCAGAAGGTTGACCTGTTTAGCTTGGGCATAATCCTCTTTGAGATGTCCTACCGGCCGATGACCACGGGGGCCGAGCGCATCGCTGTCCTGAGTCAGCTGCGTGGGGTGTGTTTGTGTCAGAGACTGAGAACAAGCTGGGTGGGGGGGTTTTGCACCTGGTGCCTTACTTACATGATTTTCTTTTTTCCCTTCATATTTACAGGAACCCATCATCTTCCCAGAGGACTTTACTTTACGTGAGCAAGGAACACAGGTGAGGATGACTGTTGCACAGCGCTTTCTTCTCCTTGTATAAATCTCAGTCTAACAGCGGTCTGTTTCTCTCTCTGCCTTTTTCTTTATGTCTACCAGAAGAGGGTGATCGAGTGGCTGCTGAAGCACGACCCGGCTCTTCGGCCGACTGCCCTGGAGCTGCTAAAGAGCGAACTTCTGCCTCCTCCCCAGATGGAGGAGTCGGAGTTGCACGAAGTGCTGCAGCATACCATGGCCAATATCAACGGCAAATCCTACCGCACCATGGTGGCCCAGCTGTTCGCCCAGAACACCTCACCAGTCATGGATTACGCTTATGATATAGACCTCTACAAGGTGAGGAGCTGATTGAGCTGACCAAGCGTTTGCCAGTGGATTTTATTTTACTGTAGCCGTTCTTCATCTTTGCTGGATGTCAGATTAAAACTATGCTGGAAGATTTTTTTAATATACTGTTTTTAACAGCTGTGATTCATGTGAGATTTTCAAATAATGTGCTCAGATGGTGTAACAGATAATTCCTATTCAAAGCCCAGCTGAGTTGAAAGTTGATATTTGGCAAATCGGAGGTCACTCACCTGCTGTTCAAGTGCTCTATTGGTAAAGAGTGCCCAATCAGAAAGATGGATTAAAGGGAGTGGGAAGGGAAGGTAAAGTAAACTTTTTTTAGATAGTAGAGTAAGCAGTACTAGCAGAGGGGTTGTTCATCACTTTCAGCTGCTTCAGTGTTTATTAACAGCAGGTGCACTACAGGGACAGCAGTGAGACAAACCCCAAAACAGGAATGGTTTTACAGGCAGAGGACACTGACTTTTTTTGACTAGTTTTGCATTTAGCTAGGGCAAGGTCAGCAAACCTGTGGTTAGCCCTTACCCTTTTATTACATATACTGCGTGCAATAACTTATCCTCTCCCAGTCATCTGCCCTTCTGTCCACCAGAAAGTAGGAGGTGCTAAAGTGACTCTTTTCATGTGGAAGGTTGCCGATGCCTAGGGTAGGATCAGTGTCACTAGTAGCATGAGGTGATGTCTGGACCCTACAGAGGTTGTACAGGTGCTCCAAATCGTCCAGAACGGCACATCAATATGTGGCGTTGCCAGGTTTGGTGTGTCTCTCAGCACAGTCTCAAGAGCACGGAGGAGGTTCCAGGAGACGGACAGTTACTCTAGGAGAGCAGGACAGGGCCGTAGAAGGTCCTTAACTCATCACCATAAAAATGTTATCTGGATGAAGTCGATGGACCATTGTCAGATCCTGCGCTGGTGCAGTGGCTCCTGGGTTCTTCCTAGTACACAACAATACCCAGCATCATATGTCGAGAGGATGCAGGCATTTCCCAGAGGATGAAGGAATTGATAACATGCTCATATAATCTAAATGCAATAACGCATCCCTGGGACGTTGGTTTCAGTCCAACCAGCGCCACCAAGTTGGACCTCAGGCCTAGAGCTCAGTTATGCCCATATGTCATCTCATTAGGAGCACGCCCCAGTGTTGTCAGGCATAAGCACACATGGTCCATGCATGCTAAGTGCCATTTTGAATTGCTGCAGTTAAATTTCAGCAAAAATGGGCTAGCCTGCTGCATCACTTTTCACTTTGATTTTAGGCGTGTCGTTGAATTCAGCCCACTGCAAGTTGATCATGTTTATTTCTTACCCGGTCCGTGTCAGTGTACACAGCTAGCATGTTTTTCCCATTGAGATTTGTTGTGTTTTTAAAGTGTTCCTTTAATTTTTTGATTCGTGTTTATAAGACATACAAGTCCAAGAGTATGGATTAAATAACATGATTGCAAACCTGTGCTTTTTCAGGTCATACTATCTGTTGTAAGGATTGCTTAACCCTGCTGTTATGTTGGTTTCCAGGAACACCAATTATGCTCCTGGGTTAATTTGACCCGGGGCAAATTTACTCATCCAAAAGTGTCAGAAACACTGGCATTGATTATTTTACAATTTTCTTTTATAATTGTGATTTTTTTCGTTTTCTGTAGTGATGCAGATGACATGTGACATCTCTTCTGTTCTGGGTCAATCTGACTCACGACATAACAGGAGGGTTACATGGAAGAAAATCCACCTCTTCCCTTCTCTACCTCTAGATGGCACTGTAGGCAAAGGAATAGCTGCACTCTTTCTTTCTAAGCTGGCTCTCTCATCTGGTCTATCACAGATGAGCACAAGGCCTGTTAGTGCTTAGTCGATGTCTCCTGATCCCTGACAGAGGCTGTTTGTTTGCTCTCCCTTCAGGGCAGCTTCAGCTTCAACAATGCCAAATTGCAGCAGCATGTGTACGAAAGCATCACCAGGATCTTCAAGAAGCACGGTGAGTGCACGTGTCTGTCGAGTGCGTGCATGTGAACGCGACCTTTGTTGACACTACGTGGACTCCTTTTTAAAGACCCCAACATCTGCAGCAGTGAGAGGCAGCTAAACAATAAGCGTACTGTTGGGCAGCACAGATTCTGTGCATGTGCGAGTGTTGTTTTTGGGCACGTTGCTGATGATGTCCAGCTGTACTTGTTTGTTTATGCGCAGTTTGTCTGTTCACATGCATCAGTTATCACAGGGTCATTGTGGTTTATGAAGATGGAGCAGCAATGTGTTTGATTTCAGGTGCCGTGCGTGTCCAGACCCCGCTGTTCCTCCCCAGGAACAGGAAGTTGTACGATGGCATTGAGCTGGCCTGCTTCATGGACCATAGTGGAATGCTGGTTACGCTGCCCTATGACCTTCGCGTGAGTTTAACACACACACGGAGCCTGGTTTACGTGTCCACACATGCACACAGAGCGCCAATCATAAAACTATTTACATAGGAACATGCAAACACACACACAGTGTGAGGCTGCAATCAGCAGCCGCCTTAAGATCCCGCTGCCTCAGGAACCCCGAGGACCAAATGCTTGTTTCCACACATTGATTACAGCCTGGTATGCACAGACTTCACTGTCTTTATACAAGTGCACCCAATGTCTCAACTCTTGTTTTTTTTCCTCCTTCCTCTTTAGATCGCGTTTGCAAGATTCGTCGCTCGCAACAATGTAACACATCTGAAACGGTAAAGTTTATATTGAGAAGTCATTTTGACCATTTGTGTGCACACAAGTAATTATAATGATGCTCGTTTATCAGGTAAATCTTTTCATTTAAATGTTCTTAAAAATATTTAATAGAAAATGTGAAAGAAAAAACAAACGTAATTTGTGTTTTAATGTGTTTAAAGAAAGTTATATGCTTTTGTGTCTGCAATCAATACTTTATCAAGGCCCCCCCCCTTCTTTAAACATACCGGACTGTGCAAAAGTCTTGAGCCACCCCTTACTCTTTATGTTTTGCTTGGAAAATGAGAAATAGATGCAGCGGTTTATTGAAACATGGCAACATGTTTATGAAAAGACTCAATTTGTTCACTTCCAATGAGCTAGAAAGTTATTGTTGAACACAGCCTGAACTCTCGTAGGTAAGCTTTCTTATTCTTTCTTCACATAGTCGTCAGGAATAGTTCTCCATTCATTTCTAAGGACATTCAAACCTCTTCTTGTTGGTTTTACAGATGGCTGTAGACACTCACATTTGTCTTGACCTCCTCTGTACATATTGGCTTTGATTTGAACTAAAAGTTTCTCATTTTGTATCCATAACACTATAAAACCTGCCAAAGATTTTCAGTTCTGTTCGTGTCATTTGGTAAACCTCTCTCCATGTTTCCCTTCTTTAGGAATGAGCATTTCTACCAAGTCCTGTGTCGAGTCTTTATTATATTTTATTTGACATGATTCTAAGATACAGTTCATCTTTTTTTGGCTTTTTGTTCCTCGCCGTTATAAGGACACACTGTACATCATGCAGACATGGCGAGTTTTGGTATCAGGTGATTTTCAAAGAGCTGTTATTGGTGCAAAAAATGTTTTATGCCCGTCAAACTGTTATCTTTAGTATTTTTGATAGATTCAGCTAAAGAAATGGGAAGAAATTGTATCTTAGGGTTAAACAAAATATTCCTCTGAAAACAGTCAGGTACAAGAACGCACAGTGTTCCTTTTTATTTGTCGAGTTATGTTATTTTTCATTACCTGGGTAAACCTTTAACCTCTCCACTTTATAGCTGAAAGTAATGAAACTCGTGGCTGTGCTCACGGGTCGTGCTAACACCTGAAGCGTGTACCAAGTAGGTTTTTGTGTATCTGTTGAAAAAGCCTGTTTTCATGCTGGACGTGTGTTTCTCTTCATCTCTCTTAAGGTACAGCATTGAACGAGTGTTCCGGCCCAAGAAGCTGGACCGCGCACACCCGAGGGAGCTCCTGGAGTGCGCCTTTGACATCATCACTCCTGTTAGCAACAGCCTGCTCCCTGAGGCCGAGATCATTTACACCATCTCTGAAATAATCCAGGAGTTCCCCGTGCTGCAGGTCACGCACAAGCTGCTCGTGTTGTTGTTATATTTTTATGTTTTTAATCAGACTGTTGGGTCAGATCCACGATTCTTACTTCCCACTCACATTCCTAACGTTCCAAAGTATGTGTAAGCCTGACAGATTTACACTCTATTTATTGTTTATCTAGTAAATCTGTTATGCACCGCTCTGTCAACTTCCTTCCCTCCCTTCCAGTACAGTCCATTTCCTGTCCCGATTCATTCCATTGCCCCGTCAGCGGCGCTACTCTTCGCATGCTTCATGAAGCCAGTCCAACTTTGTGTCTGGCCTCGTAGGTCTTGTTTCTGATCCTCTCCATCGCTCGGCTCTTTGTGTAAAAGCTTTTAGGAATCTGTGAGTCAGAAAGAATGAAAGGGCAGCCGGACGAGCGGGTCATTATTCATCGCAGTGCTCATTGTGAAGCAGTGCTTTTAAATTTTGACTGTAATTGTGTCTGAGAATGTTGAAGGTGTGTTTGTGACTGCAGGAAAGGAACTACAACATCTACCTAAACCACACCAGCTTGTTTAAGGCCGTCCTGCTGCACAGCGGCGTCCCGGAGGACAAACTGAGCCAGGCCTCTAACATACTGTGTGACCTTATGGTCAGTCCGGGTTACACGTTGCACGTCTGTTATTGATATGCTCCTTTGAGCAGATGCAGTCGTGACATTTTTATCACCTTTTTTCTTTTGTTTTCCTTTTGGTCTGCATCTGCTCCAGAGTGAGAAACTCAGCAAACGTGAAGCGGAGGCAAAGTTCTGCAACTTTTCATTGTCAGCCAACTGTGTGAGTGTCCACCTGGTGTATGAACCTTCTGTAAAAAATATTCAGCACACTGGTAGCACATGTGAGAAGTTTGCATTCAAGGCTTTGTGCCAGACTGGCTCTCTAAGGTATGGTTGCAGCCTTTCAGCAGCTGTATTTGAACTCACACGGTGATCCTGTCCTGAACCTGAGCTTGTAGTTTTGCTGTCTACCAAACTGCTACTGAAAACTGAAAAGAGCTTTCTGGCAGAAAGTCATGGAGGGAAGCTCATGCTCAGTCGCACTGACATCTCTCCTCACCTCTCGCTTTCAGTTGCAGACTCTGTACAAGTACATAGAACAGAAGGGGAATCTGCAGGACCTGGTGCCGCTGCTGTCATCACTCACCAAGCAAAAAACTGCCGTTACCCAGCTGGCCAAGCAGGGTCTCAAGGACCTGGAGGAGCTCACTGTGCTTCTGCCCAAACTTGGAGTTAAACTGATGGTGATACAGATTCTGGAGGATAAGGAAACACCTGCTGTATCTGCTGTACTTTGTTTAGCTTTTTAAAAAAAAATAAAGCTGTATCTCCTTTATAGGTGGTGATCAACTTAGGCTTAGTGTACAAAGTGCAGCACCACTCAGGAGTCATCTTCCAGTTTGTGGCTTTCATCAGGAAGCGCAGACGAACCGTAGCAGATATTCTGGCAGCCGGAGGACGCTACGACCACTTGGTAGGCTTTACAGTCATTCCACAAAGTAAAGCCAGGCCACCACTAATACTAATCACCTGTAGCTGTTTATTTGAAAAACATGGGCCTATATCATGCAGTTTGCTCCCTGCCTTTCTAGATCCTGGAGTTTCGTGGACCGGTTTCCACAGGACCCGTCCCCAGCGCAGTGGGGGCCAGTGTCGCCGTGGACAAAGTCTGCGCTGCTATAGTCAGCATGGAGGAGCCAGTGAGAGACACAGACACACGCTTGAATCTGACGTTGCTAATTATTATAATGAAGGAGCAGCAGATGGTTTCATATTTAATGATGGCTTCATAGAGCAGTCGGGCTGCCACACAGCTACTTTTAGAAACCTGTTAATAACTATGATCACCGCTGCTCCACGGAGTTATTTTTGGAGGTGCATCATTTTCTATATTTTAGATGGAGATTGTGAAACGATGTGCCCCGAAAGCTTCGTGCACATATAAATACCTGGAATGACTCCTTTGCTGAACACATAATGCTTTAACTGCAGCTCCCTGCTTCTATAAGATTAGACTAAATGCATTTGCACGTAGTTGCTTTGTGCGACCGTATTTGTTTGTCTTCGTATCAGCCAACAGTGAGCTCCTGTGATGTGCTGGTGGTCCCTGTGGGCCATTCTTCGATGTCCAAAGCCATCAGGGTTGTTCAGAAATTGTGGAGCACCGGCATCGCTGCAGACATCAACTACGATGTTTCACAGGTTAGTCGTCTTTAACTGGTTCCACTCATAAAACCAGAACAAACCAGTTTTGATTTAAAGGTGAACCCTGAGACCCCCTCATGGAGTGTAGTAATCTCATCCCTCCTATAGAGGGCAACACTTGACTTCTATTTTAAAGGAAAAACCCTCACTTGTTGCCAGCAGCCTTAGTGTGACAGCAAGTAGTAAAAATGGTAAATGCGCCACAGAATGAGCTCTGTGGCTGCTTTTCAAAGAGCATTACTGGCCATACTGGGGCAATATAATGGGGCAATTTCTACAAACAAAGACAACATATGTTAAACACACTTCTTATAAAGTCTTTTGATGAGATCTTGTTAGCAGTTTGAGAGCTGTGATTGGATGATAGCCGAGCTGACATCAACCCCCTCGAAGTGAAGCCGTCCAAAACTTCGCGATGCCACGGCTCCGTCACATTCTTCACGATAATGTGACCAACTGATCTCAGTCCCCTTTGTGCACGTTTGCATGAACGGCCTCTCCGGCATAGCTGTGTGCCCACATTTTAATGCCCCTCCTGTTTTTTCCTGCTCTGCTCTTTATAACCTATTGTTGTCTTAACTTTCCACTGCTGTGGTGAGTGAGTGTTTGCTTTATAGCGGCTTTCATTGTCTTATGTACCGGCACAGGACACGAGCGATTGGCTCCTCTGTTTTCTTACAAGCAATTAGGAAAAGTTGCGTTTGGATGAAAGCCAAATTATCAAGTGTGTTTTTGTAGATTATGTAAAAGTTTGAGCAAAAGTTTTGAGCCACGTCGATCTGTGTTACCCGTTTCTGCGTTCGCAGTGAGATCAGAAAATCGTTCAAGCAGAAAAAGACGCCTAACTAAAGGGATGAACCGGTGTTGTCTACACACATAACATGTAATTTAGCAAAGAACCAATTTGAAATTGTATCTTTAGACGAAACACATCATTTCTTTCTTTTCTGTAGCTAAATCTACGAAAAACCGGCATTAAATAGTCATTTTTTACCAAAAAGGTGAATCATTCAGAGCTGTTAGCTGAAAACTTGACATGTGCGAGTGTGTCTTTAACACAGATTTGAGGAAACTCACCAAGTGGGGGACAATAGTTTTTAGGGCCCCCGCATCTCTCTGCAGCAGATGAACAGTATCTCAAAGCCATGTGCTTGTATGGAGGAGATCAGGAGAGCGGTACAACAGCAAGCACAGCAGAGGCTCTGTCATGGCTCGCGGCTGAATTTTGGGGATTTTGCAGAACAGTACTGTCACATTTTGATCCACTATTGCAGTTCCATCTGGAAAGCATCTAATTGGTAACAGCTTCAGTTTTTCAATAATGACAGTTATCCCAAACCCACTGCAGTAAAAGCATACATGGAGAGAAAAACACACCAAGGAACACGGAGTCGTGGATTGGCTTCCCCAGAACCCGGACCTCAACATTACTGAAGCAGTGTGTGATCATCTTAAAAGAGAATGAAATAAAAGGCAGCCGACTTTCAAAGAAGAGCTTTGAATGTCCTTCAAGAAGCCTGGAGAAGTATTTTTGAAGACTACTTAAAGAAATGATGAGAAACTTTTCTAAGAGAGTTCAGGCTGTGTCGATGAATAAAGCTGCTCACACCAAATATTATAACTTTCTAGCTCATCAGAATTGTACAAACTCTGTTTTTACCTTTTTATATGTCGTATTTCCATGTATGCTTTAATTAATCACTGCACCAGTATAAAGAGTTAGACGTGGCTTAGACTTGAGCACAGCACGCAGGTTTTTACCAGAGGAGACCTCGTCCAAACCCGCTCGGCTGTCATTGCCGCTCACTAGGCTTTTGTTAGCACTGTTCCCATGCCGGCCTCTTAACATCTTCATCTTCATCTTCATCCTCTGGAGACGGTTCCACTCTTTTCGTTTTTATTAGACAAATATGGCAAACCCCTTCCGCAGGCAGGCAGCCAAGTAGTGGAGCTGCCCATCTGGCTCCAGCCAATAACTTACCTTTGACATGATTTGATCTGTCGGTGTGAAAGTTGTAAGAAAAATGGAAGTGTAAACGCTCGTGTGATGACAAGGAAAAGTGACGCGCATAAACATACACTTGCTGTGCTGGGGCTTTGTTCCGCACCGCCAACAGTTCGTTTAGCCAAAACGAAAGTTCATCAGAATGAATTAGGCCGACACGAATCGCAAACATACGTGTTCACTGTTACGGTTGAATGGATTACCTGGATGTACATCAAAGCTCATGATCACTCTTCTAGTTCTAAGTGAAACTCAAATGAACCAGTGCCACGATAGGAGAATTTTAAAGCCTCAGCTTGGTGTTCAGCGGTAACTCAAGCATGCTTTTCTCCCTTTGTTTCAGAAACTAGATCAGTCAGGGTTGAAATTGGCAACCGTGACGCTGTAATTATGTAATTACTGTATGTTTCCGAGCCTAATTTGGGATTCTTAAGTAATTAATGAAAGAAAAGCTTGTTCTCAGAGAATTTGGCCTCAAACAAGCCAACATCTTCAGCATGCTACTTCATTGGTCAACATATGTGTTTGATTATGTTTGACCATTGTCATCATAAAGGTCTAATGGAGTATAGCTTAGCTATGCATTTAAATTTCAGCTTGTGTGTTGAGAATGATGATTATTGCCTCTGTGTGTTTGTAGTCTCAGGACACACTGCTGGAACACTGCAAGCTAGGCGGCATCACATGCATGGTTCTCGTCTCTGACAAAGAGGGATCCTATGTGAAGGTAAGCACCATCTGTGCACCATCCAAGCACATCCACTTCCCAGCAACACACTCAGGATTTGAGTGAAATGAAATGCTGGAGAAACCTGCCGGTAGCATTGCAGATTGTCGCTTTTTCTGTCCTCCAGGTAAAATGCTTTGAGAAAGACAGACAGTTGGAGAAACGGATTCTTGAGTCTGACTTGGTGGATCACGTCATTCAGAAATGTCGGTACAAATTCCTCGATGAGAGAAACATCAGGTAAAAAAAAAGGTTTTGGTTTAACGAGTCGCTCAGATGTGTGTGAAGGATGCAGAAGGGGTTAAAAAATGTCTTCCTTGTTCCTCAGCAGAGAAATCTGTGAAAGCACGACTCTACAGAACCCCAAAGGATCACTGCTCACCAGCACAGGTACCACGCTCAGCTTATTCTGATGATCCTCTCATAGGCTGTAACATCACACGGCATGAAAGCATCACACTCGTGTTTCACACACTGATTTGACTCTAACAAATCGCTTTCCTGTGGTAAAAACGTGTAATTTAGACATAATTTCAAAGTATTTCTTATGATGCTGGATTTCCTTTTTTGCTATTTCCCTGATTTACACAAAGTGTGAAATTGTGCATCAGAGCTCAGTTATTAAGATTCACACCCTTCTGGCACAAACACGCTCTAATTAAACTGAACAGCAGTTGAAAGCAGAGCTTTTTTTGTATGTGTGCGATTAAACACTCGATTTTGGACATTTAAAAACATTTACAGTCGGATAAAACGATTCATTTGTCCCGTTTACTGTCCTCTGATTCCAGGGTCTTCAGAGCAGCATGGAAGCAGCACCTCCATAAACATGAATGTGAGCCTCATCAGCCCGGAGAAAGTTTCTGCCAGCGCCAGACGACGCTACGAGACTCAGGTTTGCGATCTTTGTAACCGCGTCTCCGGCATTTCTCCAGAGCTGCGTTTCTCAGTATTAGTAACTTCAAACCTCTAAAATGAGTTTCCAGGAAATTTGCTGCTGTTTCTGTTCCTATTTTTCTTGTATCCATCTGCCTTAGACGTTCCTGCGGTTATCCTGAAGAATATGCTGTTTGTAACGTGACACCAAGACAAGTTTTCGCTTGTGAAGATGATTTATATTTGTAACCATGTCATTTTTAAACGGGTCTCTCTCCGTCTCCTCTCATTTCAGATCCAAACCAGATTACAGAACCTGGGTAGCAATTTGCAGAACAAGAGCAATGACATTGAGGTTCTTGCTGTAAGTCATTTGTGTGTTTATGTCCCTCCATCCCCTATTTCTAACCTACTTGCCCCCCCGTCCCACCTTATCTGTTGAATTCATGTGTGAAATCGTAGGGGAAGGAAATAGTTTTGATAGCTAAAACAACAAACATCTAAGGATCTGCCCTTTTATAGTTGCTTTTTAGATCCCCTGCTGGAAGTGAGATCACTGCGAATAAATTCCAGTTGCCTATCAAACAACAAACGCTAAACAGAAAGCAGCTAACGTGGCATTTCTAGGGGACATAAATGGTCGCTGGTGTTTGTTTCCAGTTGCGCTGTGCATTTGTGGCCACGTTCTCAAAGTGCACTCACCCCTCTTGTCTTATTTACCATCTCGCTGCATGGTCCAAATGTATTTATCATCCTTGTTGGAATCGGGACTCTATAAACACTGCAGTGTCACTGAAACGTAACAACAATCATCTCGATGCCAGTAAGCAGTTACACAGGCCTGTGAGTCTCGGGTGTTGCGTGTCAGCAGCCTGCTTTTCTGTCACTCAGACTGATATGCAAAGCTGATGCTACAGATGAACCTGGAGAGTGATGAGCCTCCTGCTGTAAAATAGAAACTGTGGTGCTTTCATTTCTGCTGATATCACTGTGAAAATGTAATTTTATGATGTTAGTGCTGACTGGACTGCTGATGTTGGGGGAAGGGAATTACAGAACGTTCTGGACCAAATGTGCAACAGTTCTGTGTTTTGCACATAAATTGCTTAAAAATGTGTAAAAAGCTGTGGTGTAGAATTTTTCGACTGTGAGGCAAGGCTTTATTGTGTAACCGTACTTGTTTTTGTATCCCGCAGGTGGACCTTCAGAAGGAAACGCTGATCAACTTCCTGTCTCTGGAGGTTGGTTCCCTACTATAGCTTCATCAAGAGCACGGCCGAGTTAATAAAAGGCAACATCGCACTGAAAGGGGAGGGGGGAGTGGAAAGAACGGCCAATAAGGTCAAGTTCCTAGACAGGAAGACGAGATCCCGTTGCCTTCCTTACAGTCTGATGAGGAACGCTACAGTTTTCCAAAGCAGGGGAGACCTGTGAGCCTTTTACGAGGCTCACACATGTGACAGACGTACCAAAACGCACTCTGAGGAGGTGCTAATATTCACATTCCAAACTTCTTACCAAGACCTTGCTATAAAATCCCAGCTTCCCTTTAAGGAAAGTGAAAAACAGACTAATTATATTGTGAAGAAAGCTGGAAAATGCTAAAGCCTCCACTCCATAAATGAACGGGCCACCTATGTAGTTGTCCTTTTGCAGCACACATGTGTCACTGGCAGCGCATTGAGTTTATAAAACTTATAAAACAATGCACAGTATGTAACAGCCACGCTGGCAGAAAGGGCCTGTTTTAAACAGGCGAAATTGCCTCAAGGCACACAAGAAACCAAACACTTGACAAGCAGGTATGTTCTTCAACACTGAAGATGGGGAAAGAGGAACAATAAAGCCTTTGATTCCTCTGATATGCTGTCTGTTTTTTGACTCTGAAGTCTGTTAACAAACATGAGGCCTGTGGGCCATTTGGCTGGTCTTTGTTTAAAGCTTCGGATGTTAAATCTCATCTGTTGATGGTTTTGTTTGCTTGAATGAAACATTTCTTTTCCTTTCCGTCCAGTTTGATAGCGAAGAGCAGTTCAACAACAGCGTGAAGACGTTGCTGTCTCGTCTGCCCAAGCAGCGCTACCTGAAGGCCATCTGTGATGAGATCCACCACTTCAAGATTACAAAAAGGTGCAGTGGTGTTCAATTGTGCATCATATTGGTTCAGTGTGTTAGCATTCACAGCTTGCTAAACTCTCGCTCAGACATTTGGGCTCACTTTGAAATGTGCTTGTTGTTTAAAGAAAAGCACATTTGATCAATATAATGTAACATTGAATTGATCAGAAACACGACAAAATCCTTTATTTGTGATTCTTAAGTCGAGACTGTATATAAAAGATGGAAGCAGCCCTGCTGACAGGGTTTGGCTCCTGTGTTTGTTCATTGTAGGGAAATGATCCTTCAGTTCCTCCTGTGTGGCCTGACTTAACACACTTTCCTCATGAGGTTACGTTCTCATGTTTTAGGTTTTATCGAATGCTGTATTTAGTTTCATTGCTGCCATATGAGCACGCAGTGTTCCCTGGTTTGCCAGATCCAGCCCATTACTTGTTACGTCTGGTTTTAAAACACCGAGATGTGACTCAGCTCAAGACTTGACAGTCGGAGTGAAGTCTCTTTGGCCATGTCCATCCTTCATATACAGTCTATGTAGACATACAGAGGCCAGTTCACAGATCACTTTTTTCCATGCCATATCGTGTTAACAAATCCCAGTTTATATCACATGTGATATAAACTGGGACTTAAAACCTTTTGACATTAAGCTGCATCCACTCTGGTGGCAGTACTGGATGCCCATACATTGTAGCCTCAAAGGTTGGCAGTCATCGACATCGCTTCTCTGGTTTTGTTGATATAATTCATGAATAATAGACATTTGTTTCACTTCCTTAAGTCGGCACTGTATTTGCGCCTCTTCTAGTCCGCCATGGTGCGAGTGACTTCAATTTTTATCATCGCACGGTTAGCATGAGCGTGCTTTCCCTTCTTTTGTCTGTTGAAAATTTCTAGTACAATGCACCATCCTGCGTATGTGCCCCAGGCAGCGAACTTCAAAGAAGTATAACCTGAATAAGTTTTCTGCCGTCAGGTCTCCATGTGTCCGTGCCCTCACAGGAGCATAATCCAGGCTTTACTCAGGAGCTCTCTGAGTTTTTTAAAGTCTCTCCTAACTAAAACCTCTTGCTAGTTATTTTTAGTCCAGCCATTTTTCTTAACTGAAACCTGATGCAGACAGTGAAACACGTTTTCAGGAAGCTGCTTTGCAATACTCCAACCAAGCCCACACACTCCAGGTGTATCAGTGCCTGCCAGTACAACAAAAGGAGTCTTCAGACAGATAACTACCGCCTAGAAGAACGTTAAATCCTCAGCTGATCCCATTTCCTGACATAGAATTTGGAGAAGGATTTGCTATATTTGGTCTTACGTCTGGCTCTTGGCACCCCAATAGACTGACAAGGGGCGAGTCAGCTCCATCCATTTCTCTAGTGTAGATGGAAAAATTTAAATTCCCATACTCCCAAACGTAATGTCCCGCCCAAGTTCCAGGGTAAATCCTGTGTTTGAGCTTCTAGTGTTGTGAGTGCCCAAAGCCTGTGATGGGATCCAGCAGATTTTCTCTTTCATGAATGAGATGGCAGCAAGAAAAATCCAAACCTCTCATTCTGGCTTCCTCTTCGTCTCTCCAGAACAGTTGGTTTTAATTTCCTGTCTGTGCTGTGTGAGTCGCCATTAAGGGGGGAAAAAGGCTTTCCTGATAAATGAGCGTCGCAGAGGCAGCAATGGATGGAGTCGGCATGTGTTTTTATTCTTTTGTCTAGTGGTTTTCATTGAATGTGGGGCACATGCAACCGAGTCAAGATGAGTAGGATGAAGGGCTCATGCAGCAGCTACGTAGCTGTAGCAGGACCTGAAGTTACACCTTATTATTAGTTATTCCTTCTTTATTCAACTGAATCCAGAGAAATCTTGAGGTTAGACGCTCACTTACTTTTTTTAATCAGCACTTTAAGCAACATGAGACATTCATCTACTTACAGTTTACTAGTTTAGTCTCGTTGTGTTTGTATATATTTGTGAGTTAGATGGAGATCAAACAAAGCTTTTTCCCACCACTGTGTATTTTTACCCCATCTGAGGCTTTTAAAATGCCAACATCGGCTAATTATTGTTAAACACAAAGCGCAGCTGAGTCTGCTTCAGGTATATTTCAATAAACCAAATAGATGCACTGAACTTCATCATCATGGGTCTGTCTTTAGTCCTTGTGATAGCTTGTGTCAATTTCCACTCAGGTTTTTGAGGCCATTCCCTCATCTCAAAGCTGAGTCGAGCGAGCTGAATGGCAGCTTCATTTCTTTTAAAGCCACAGTCACTCTAAATACTTCTGGAGGATCTGGAGTTGACCAGATCTAGAAGAAGACTTTACATATGTTATAGCCCCAAACCATTTATTAACTTGAAAACTACAAGTAATACTTTCAATTCAATTCTAGATTTTACTGGAAGCCAGTCGGGGAACTGAGAATTAGTGATGTAGCCCTCTCACCTTAACACTGCGTGTCTTCGTTTCCTAATAGGACAGTCTCAGTCTTGTTCCTGGTCTGATAAGCCTTGTATCAATGAAAGATTTGACATAGAGGAAGCATGCACATCAGTGGATGTCAACCCGAGGGCCACATCCGGCCTGCCAGAGGTTTCCATTTGGCCTCCAGGATATTACTGAATTCAGGAATAGCCTGGGAGTGTTGAGCTTTCAGAGCAAATGAATTGTTGCAAGTGAGCCACTTAATACATACCTGTCTACTGTTCATTAAAGCTGCGGTTTTCTGCCTCAACTCTCCGCTTAAGGCTCTTCAAGAGTGGAACTTTCATGTTTGAAATATATTCAGAAACATTTCTCCTGCCATGGACTCCATACACTTCAACACTACTGCATGGATAGCTTGACAGCCTTACAAATATGAAGCCTAAAACATCACAGTCGCCCTCTAGTGGCTTTACAGTACAGGTAATTTGAGTCTGTATGGAGTGCACTGATGAATTCAAAGGAGTGGGATAAATTTGGACGTTTCTAGAAAACATCCTGGGTGAATCACGTTGTCTGGATTTGGAGACATTCCAGTTCAAATTTCTTCCAAACCCCAAACAGCCGTGGTCAAGAGTGACGATGTCCATGCTACCTGTGGGCCTTAAGGGAATTACTTAAAATTACATACTAACATGTACGTTAAAGGATGTGCTGATTAGAATTTAATGGTCAAAGGTCAAGTTTCCAGTGACCTTATGTCCTTATGGGCATTGCTTTAAATTTGGTACTAACAGGTGACCTGATTCGATGGTCGAGGACTGTTTTTGACCATAACTGTCGAATTCAGATGCCAATTCTGACAACATTTCACAAAATGTTTATGGGATTTCATCCAGAAAAGGTCAAAGGCCGTTATTGAACACCATAACCTGGGACCAGAAGGGATGGAAGCCTGGGAGCATAGTTCATGTTTGGTTGGTTGGATACTTAGCTGAAGCATACTTCTGTTAATGTTTTTTGAAATCTGCAAACAAATCTTCTGTTACAGGGTGGCTATGGTGATCTTGTACAGCTATAAATACGACTACTACAAGATTCTTCTGTGAAAGCCAAGGGATTGCCTGGGAGATATTCCACTTTGCTTCAGGCAGCAGACTCCCAGAGACAGTTTTTATCCTTGGACCAACAAAATCTGCTGAGAACACTGACGCTTTCCATTTGGAAGGTGTGAGTCCCAAAGATACAAATGAACTTCTTCACTGTGGTGAATGGTAAACCAGCTATCTGATCCGATCTCTCCCAACGTTCCCAAAACCCTTCAGTGTTTCGTGGTCCTCAACAAAGGTTGACAAGAGGTTCACTGGACTTTATTGCCTTAATAGAAGTATAGAATTTAAGAGGAGGGCTTTTTACTGAATGTGTCATGAGTACAGATACATTTCTTCTTAGGTACAGGATGCAAAGTGTGAATAAATATTTTTCCCCACATGCTGTGACCTGTGTGTGTTTATTTCAACCCGATGGAATCTAACGCCAAAGGATGCTGATGAAAAATTATTTGAAATACTGTAATAATACTGTGCAAAACTCTTGAGCCACATCCCAGTTATGTGGCTTCATTTAAAAATGGAGGGAAATATGCAAGTCAATGCAGTATCCAAGGCAAAAACACAATAAGGTTGAAAGACAATATTTGACGTGACGCCTTTTTTTCCTCTTCAGCACAGCCTGAACTCCTACACAGCTTTCTTGTAATTGTAAGTAGTCTACAGGAATAGTTCTCCAGGCTTCTTGAAGGACATTCAAAGCTCTTCTTTAAATGTTGACTACCTTCTCTTTTTATCAAGATGATCCCACACTGCTTCAATAACGTTGAGGTCCAGGCTCTGGGGAGGCCTACCCACGTATGGTTTTCCTGCACTGGCACTTTTTAGGATTTAGATTTTTTTGCCAAAAGAAGACATTGCCAATCAAACCCTTTCCACATAGCACAAGGCTTTTGCACAGGACTGCATTTCTAACCCTCACTAAAATGCCGAAGAGATTGGATAAGATATTTTTGTAATGCTCAAAACATTAAGTGAAGTAACACAACTTGTTAGATGCATTGTTTGACATATTTTTGGCATGGGACTCTGACTTTTCCTCCAAGTAATCTTTCTGGAGAAGCTTCAGCACCTTGCAGTTTATCAGCAAGCTCTATCAGACGAGTCAAAACAACAGCACAGTCCCAGAGTTTCTGGTCTGGCCTGCATGTCTTTGTGTTTTCTGGTGTTTTATTATCCCGGGTCTTTTTGCTTTGTGCTTGTGACCCGTACCAAAGACTCAATTTAAAGTCCAGGAGCGGATGTAAACGTGCCTGCAAGAGAAGCAGAAACCACTTAACGGATGACATCACTGCACCTTGGAGAATTGTTGCTCCAGCGCAGTTGAATTTTTTCTCAGTGCCACTTTGGTTCACACATTTATTTTTCAAAATAAGTGTAAATGTTACAGTTCATCACCTAAGAAACATATTTACAGGATTTTGAACACAGAAATAAATAAGCTTGTACAGAATATAGTAGAAAGAAACGGTAAATGGTCTACAATGTACAGCAGCTTTGGCTACTAAAAATTCATTTTCCAAAAAAATCTCAAACTAGAGTTAAGTATTAATAAATAAAGCTATGTGAAAAAATAAATAAGGTACTCTTCTCTACTTTTTTTAAGCTACTTTGTTTTTTTTACACGTAGAAGAACAAAGAATTGCGTAAGCTTTTACAGTCACCGCTTCATTTTAAAGCACATACTCTTGATTAAAACAGATACAGATCTACTCAGTTGCTAAAACACATGAATTGGTCTCCGACCAATTTTGGCATCAAATATCTTTGTATCGAGATATTGGCAATGGACTCTGATCCGAAACACGTTGCTTTGAAACCCCAACATATTTCATAACGCTTCTCAGATACTGTCCGACCACATACCGATCAGACTGATATGGAGAATCTAGCTGCAACAGCATGTTCGCTTGAGTGGTTTAACATCTCTGTGTCCTTAATACGCCTATCAAATCCCTGATTAGGGCCTTTATCCCACCAAGAATCCCGCAGTGGGCTTTCTAAAACACTGGCTCTAAAGAAAGTGCTACGTTTCTAATATGCTCTGATGTTGCAACATGTACCACTGTGTACAGATGCCAGCAAGCTACTCTTACAAATCACGTAATTTTCTCTTATTTGAAGAGCTAATGAGAACGGCACAACACGATCTCGGTAACAATGAGGGATTTTTCTTTTTTTCCTGATACGGGCTTATGGTTGTTAACCAACTGCAAGACATCAACAGAGAAATTAGTTAAGGCTATAAAATTAAGGCTTTTAAAAGAATTACTACTAACAATCACTTGCAAGTAAGAACAGTAGCTCCCTACACACACAAACACACACAGCTGTGAATGAAGATGTGAAGTGAGGCATGGTATCAAAGACATTCCTTACAGGCCCAGATGAAGTGTCTGAACCCTTTTGTCTCACCTGCTATCAATAAAATAACATTCTAGCTGGATGAAGATCACTCTGAGATCTGGGAGTTGGAGTGGCAGATTCCCGTGGAAAGAGCCAAAATCAGATGAGGCTGGGTCCGAAGATTATGACTCTTGGCTAATATAACGAAGACAAGTCTAGACACATTTCACACAATCCCCAAACCGGGTGTTTTTTTTGCATAAAAGCAGTTTGTTATCAGACTTGACTGGAATGAAAGAAATAATGCTGGGATATGTGTCCTTCCTGTGATGGGTTTTGGCAGGTGGGTGTTTAGACTACTATTTTTAAAATGTTCCACTCTGGCCCCACATAGACACCCACTCTAAAAGCAAAGAGTGTGCAAGGAAAACACAATATCTAGTAAAAAGGCTTTAGAAGTTTAAAAAAAAAACATGGAAATCACACATTGAAAAGCAGGGGTTTGGATCTGGAGGTCAATATGAAGCCTACGGACTTGTTTTGATTTGGATGCAGAAACCAATTTTCGATCCAGCTGGATTAAAAGTTCCTTTGGCCTCCCTGCTAATGACAATGATTACAACCACAATGAAGCACTGCTTAAGAGGGCAGCACCTATGCTCCCTTTAAACTTCTGCCCAAACCCCTGTCCTAAAGCTTTTTATGCTCCTCTTATTGCCCCAAGGTTCCAGTTCCAAAGGAGGCAATAATAAGCAGGTATATTACAGTGTTCACAGTCAAAGTCTGGTTTTCACAGAGAAATCTGTCTGGTTGCCGCATTCTTCCGTGCTTTTATATGTCCACCCGTCCATCTACCTCACAGAAAGTCCCTTCGCCCGAGCGTTCAAATACAGAAGAATGAGGGCATAAAATGTGAGAGTCAGTGGTAACTTGCTTAGTCTTGAAGAGCATCCTTGTTTTTACTGTCACACAGAGAATGGTGGGAAGAAGGCAGCGCCCAAGGTGTGTGTGCTGTTACATTAACCACCTTGGATGCAACAGAAACGAGAGGGATGTGCCAGACAGCTCTGAGCTGCAGAGTCTGAGGGGTGTTTTTTTGTTCCTTTGTTTTTTAGCATGGCGTCCAGTCATTGCCCATGCTCAGTTTGGCCCTGGGGATGGTCAACTTTTCCGTACAGGGGGAGCTCATTTCTGGAGAGAAGTGAATGATGCCGCAGTCGTTCTTCACGTTGTGAAATTTGTTGTCTTTCGAAGGCTCCATGTAGACCACTGAATTCTTGTTGACGTGCTTCTTCAGGATCACTGTCTGTGGTGCAAAAGGACCAAAATCATTGGTTGGTAGATTATTGCTGTAGTTCAGATCATAGCTAATAAGCAGTGACAGGTTGCCATGTTGCACCTGTTTGTACTAAAAATAATACACTGCTAAAAAGAAAAAAATGAAAGGAACACTCAACTTCTGTGACATTGATCTGGTCAGTTATGTAGCAGAGGTCAAGGTCAGATTTATTTATATAGCACATTTCCAACAGCCGATGCTGCACAAAGTGCTTAACAATAACAATAAAATTAAAAACTACAGTGTAATACAATAATAACAATAGAAACAATAAAATAGAAGAATTGAAACAATACTAACTAATTCAGATAAATCCAAAATGCTTGGGTCATAATGTGTTAAAAGCCAGAGCATAAAAGTGTGTCTTTAGTAAAGATTTAAATTGCTCAAGAGTTTGAGCAGATCTAATATTAAAGGGGAGACTATTCCAAAGTCTGGGACCTGCCACAGAGAAGGATCTATCACCACGAGATTTGAGGTTAGTCCGTGGAATGGACAACAATAGTTTTGAACTAGATCTCGTGGGTTGTTAATTGCTTCCAGCTGCTTTGGTGTTAATGAAATTCACAACAGGTGCACTGTAGTGTCCCCAAACAGGCTGGATGCCACCGACATTTTCCCTCCTCAACTTTTCCTACGGTTTTCTTTTTTCGCCTGTTTTGCACTTTGGCTGAGTCAGTGTCTCTGCTGGCAGGAGATACCTGAACCCTACAGAGGTTGCACAGGTACTCCAACTCCTCCAGGATGGGACAGCAGTACTTGCCATTGCCAGAAGGTTTGCTGTGTCTCCCAGCACAGTCTCATGAACATGGAAGAGCTTCAGAGACAGACAGTTACTCTAGGAGAGCTGGATAAGGCCATAGAAGGCCTTCAACCCACTAGCACGACCGGTATCTGCTCCTTTGTGCAAGGAGGGACGAGCACTGCCAGAGCTACAAAATGACCTCCAGCAGACCACTGGTGTGAAGGTCTCTGGCTAAACAATCAGAAACAGACTTCATGAGAGTGGCTTGCAGGTCTGACATCCTCTAGTAGGATCACTGCCCAACAGCGTCGGCCCTGACTGGCACTTGCCATAGAATACCAGAATTGGCAAGTCCCACAACTGGTGGAGTTGCTGCAGTGAGATTTCATCAAAGTGGACTAGCCTGGTGTATCATTTCTTCTGGGTGTCTTTGAATTCATCTCAGTGTAGATTGTTAATTTTCATTTCCACCAAACAATGTGGCATCCTTTTGTTCCCAACACGTTAGCCAGTCCATATTAGTGCAAATATCAACATGGTTTTTTTACCATCGAGTTCTGATGTTTTCATTTCTTGCAGTGTAGAATCAGCTACCACAGTCACATTTCATGGTAGAGACTTTATGAACGACCTGATCGTGTTTCATTTGAAAGAATCCTAAAGTCGTGTCGACCTCAGCAAGAGACTTCTCACCTTCTTTGGCGCACTGTAGCAAGACATCTGCACCCACTTCTTCTTCTTATTGATGAGTAGCGCCACGATGAGAAAGATCACGATGGCTAAGAGGAGACCTGCCAGGATCCAGGCGGCTGATTGGTAGATGAGAGCCATCTCTGTTTGGCTGGGGTAATTCTCACCCGAACGTGGCTCATCTGTGGAACAAAGACAACATTTATTTTGAATATTTATCCCGATGACAGCGTGCTCGTTATGGAGCCAGCACTATGTACCAACTCTAAATTGAAAACAGGTCTTTTTTTTTCTGTTGTTGTTGACTTCATTGTATCGCCCCTCAAACGCTGACGCTGAAGAATTAACTCCTGTTCCATGGAGATCATGTTTTGCTTATGCCCATTCATCATTACTGTTTACTTCAACATGAGTTAGTATGTATTTCATTCATTTATCAAGTTGTTCCTAACACACTCTATTAGTATAAACACTCACTGGGATTGGCAGCAGAGTATAGCAAATATGCCAAATTACTCATGTATGGTTACTACTGTAGTGCACTAAAGGAACTGGGGAGTGGACGTCAGTGGAGACGGCTGTGGGGGGGAGAAGTCTGTAAAAGCAGGTACCTGTAACAGCAATGATGGGCGGCACAGCGACAGTGGTGAGCCACACCGCACTCTCCGCTGTCGTGGTAACTCTCGCCTTGGGGCGGCTTGTCGACACTATCACCGGCACTGATGTCGTCATTTCTTTTCAGACAGGAACAAGAAATGAGATCCATTACAAATATGAATGGTGTAACGCAATAAAAAAAGGCATAAATATGTCTAACCATGAGTAGGTGTATAGACTCCCTTGTGTTTCAGCTGTGTTTATACGCTGTGTCTGCTTTAAAGAAAAGACAGAGCATTTTTCCTCTGGGCATATCACGAAAACAAAGGCCCTGGTAAAATATGGAGGTGAACAATGGAAGCCTATGCTGAGGGTTTCCTCTGTAGGAAAAGCTGACATGGAACTTTGCCTTCCTGTGCCACTGCAGAGGAAACGTGAATGTGCAGATGCTCGAGGAATGTTTATGCTCGGAGCAGGCAGAGTATGTGTGTGCGCATGTGTCACATGGAATATTTTGCAAGTGGCGGTGTTTGCCTATGTAGCGCCAGAGTGGCTACGACTAATGAACAAACACACAAACGGTCCAGACGCTGGCATTCCCTCAGTTCCTCCCTCCTTTTTGACGTGCAGGGTTATGAATGACGGTTTTCCCCCATCAACAAGCTTTTCACTTTGACTAGAAGTGTTATGTAAACTTTAATTTTAGAATAGAATATAAGCTCATGTTTTAGGTAGTATAATAAAAAACAATCAAAGCTGGGTCTAAAGACAAATTTGGCACCAACGTTTTAAAACTCTAACCGCTCTAACCACTCACCGAGACAGTGTGGGCAGCACTGGCCCTTGCGTAAAACAGGCACCCTGCATTTGGCAGCTGGACAGTGCTGAGAGAAACACTGAATAGTGCCGTTGTTGCAGGTGCAGCTGGTGCAGACGTTGGCCTTCCAGGAGTCTCCAGCTAGCAGCACGTCTCCATCGCTGGTTATGCAGTACTCCTGCTGGCTGTTGTTCACTGGCAGGAGGGGCGTCTCTTCTGCACACAGGGGAATAAGTTCATGAAAAAGCAGAAAGTTACACTGCATTACAGCTCTTTCCTCTCTTAACTGGACTTGGTAATGTCGGGTTACAGCGTGCTTCTACACGCTTCTAATATGCTCTGCTCCTAAATGACGACTGTATTTAACCCTGCTATTGAACAGATCAGTCAACAAGTTGTTAGGTCTTCAGAGTTGTGTTCAGATGTAGAACGTGTGCATATGAATATCTATAACAGATGTTCAACCTAAACCCTGCTGAAAAGGAGATCTATGGCTTTTTCATGATCCCGAGTTAGCTTGTCCACACAGCGCTACTCTAATGTACACATACATCACAGGGCTTGTTGTGAGATTTGTATTATTCCCACATTCCTGGTGACCAGACCCATACATATATCAAAGCCTGGCCTTGACAATCTGCTTTTGTTGCAGGCAGATGCAGTGATAAGGCAGACCGGCATTCTCAAGGAGCAGCTCTCAGGCTGCAGTCATGCATTACTGATTTGTGAGCCTCATGCTGGGGAGTGCTCGGGACACATTGTTTATGAGTTTGTGAGGGAATTGTTTGGGTGCACTTGTAAATAAAATATGTGCGGTTGTGCATTTTGTAGACGTTCTCGTGACCGGAGAGCTAGCATAGATTTGGCGAGATCAGTTGCATTCTTGCCCGTCCAATAATAGAGTTAGAAGCGCCTCCAGTGTGGGCCGAAGGGTAAAAAGCAGAACACATGTGCTGCCGCTGGCCTCGAGGATCTCTGCGTAAACCCTACCGGTCTTGGCTGGTTTCTTTATGAGCCTGTGTGCCTGACATAAAACTGCCCAACAGAGTGCAACGTGCAAGACCTTCCAAAACCACATG
>NW_005187524.1:1190367-1239587 GCF_000239375.1 Pundamilia nyererei
GCCAGTCTTGTTAATGATCTCACTGAGGGGGTTCAGGCCTATGCAGAACAGCAGTGGGGACAGAGCATCTCCTTGGTAGATCCCGCACTTGATGGTGACTCGTGCTATGGGCTTGGAGTTGGCCTCTAGTATGTATGTATGTATGTATGTATATATATATATAAGTTACAAAAACAAAGATGCTATGGAGACCGCTGTCTATTAACCACTGTCAACTAACTGATCTAATGAAAACATCTTCCTGTCCAACAGAGCAGCAGACATCTGCAAAATATTAGACTTTTTGTCCCCCTGACTTTAAAGTGTGCATAGCTTCTGAAAGTTGTAGACATTCCCCTTTAAATATTTGAAGAGCAAACTGAATCACTCCTCCATAAATATCCCTACACTTGGAGATTCGAGGCCAAAAAAGAAAAAAACTTTCCATTTTTAGAGAAACAGATAGAGACGGTGTTTGCATGTTTAAGGGGCCAGAAAGTGCGAGATTTAAGAGCTCGATTCTGAGTCAAAGCTCTCTGCCTGCTGTGTGTGACTATATAACATCACTGGAACTATTTCTGATCTCTAAAGTGTTTCATTTAAACCAATCTTTAGTCTTATTTTCTTAGTTTTGTACATTAATTTTAGTAATCACAACAACACCAGGAGTAAATGCTGAGATCTAGCAAGACAGCAAAATTTCTGCAATGAAGACTTGAACGTGGCTGCACCCATAATGATGGTAATAAACTGTTATTGGACTGGAAAACTAGATGCGGGCAACTACAGCATGATTGAGAGACTTGAAAGTCTTTGTGTAAATAGGGATAATTGTTTTATATGAATAGCTTTGGGAATAACTGCACTATTCTCCCTTGTTTGGCTTTGCAAATATGTGCAACTAATAAGGAGGGTGGGTGGAAGGGATGTTTTAAATCTGTCTGCTTGTTTTTTCTTGACTCACCAGACTTCCTCTGAGCAATGTCACTGATGTCATAGATTATTACTGATGAGCCCAAACTATGAAAATAAGAAAACACTTGCTATAAACAGCACAGAAACATACCCTCACAGGTAGGGCAACACTGGTCAGGCTTGACAACAGGATGAAGACAGCTGGGCACTGAGCAGGATATGAGCACGCACATCTCCCGTCCGGAATGGCAGTAGCAGTCGCGACAGCCATCATGCCAGCCCTCACCTTCCTCATATTTCTGTCCATTGGATGTGAGGCAATAGCTGGACACTGGGGCCGGGGCAGTGGTGCTCGGGACGTGACCACTTTCTGGAGACACAAGGTGCAGGCATTACTGGAATGCCTAAGAGCTATAGGAAATTTCCAAATCTCTTTTCTTTTTTACTGACTTCCCAAAAAAGTAACTTTACCACTAAATATTTTATTAGTCTACAAAGAGAGTCTTTCAGGACTTTCAAATCAGGCAAACAGTGGATTATTTGCAGTAGGAACATCTGTGTGTGTGTGTTACTGTGTTTGTGCAGTAGGTGCACAGATTACCTCGTAAACCAAAGAAAAGGTTAAGTATATTTGAGGATGAGATATTTATACTAGTTCTAAAATGGCAAAGTAAACACAGCTGCAGGCATAAAAGTGGCTTCTGCATACTAACTTTTAAAGCAGGAATTTGAGGGAATCTAATTAGAGTTGCACACACATCCCCAGGATAAAGCTAACATCAACAAGAAGCACACATAAAAGCATCAGTCTCACGGCAGTAAAGCAAAAGGTCACAGGAAATCAAAGCTCAGGTTAAAATCAGAAACGAAGCTCTCCTGTGTTCTCCCCCTTACACTTCAGGCCATGTGGGGAAACTGCAGTTAAACGTGAGGATGTAGCTCTATGTAACAATTTAGAGATGGGTGAAACATATACAAGCAAGCACACAAGCAAAAGTCTCAATAATCTTTGAACTTATGATATGAAGGTTGATCGGTTGAACATTAAAGGTCAAGAGGTTGCATAAAATAGGCAGGGCTTATCCTCTGACTCATAAAAAAGAAGAAGGTGATCATGATCAGTGAATTTAGAGATTAAAATGTACAATTCTGTTTTTTACATCGACTGGCTGTTGAGAGTACCCTGAATGTCCTTTCTACAACTTGTTTTAAACTACTGCAATATTACAGTGGCCTGTTGTATTAAAATGAGAAACTATGTTGGCTTCAACCTGAAAGGCAACTGTTTTATTCATCTTGTACTACTTGACTCACCCTTCTTCTTTCTCTATACTTCTTTATATTTTGCTACGGAAATGCTAATTAGGTCCAGCCATTGATTGAAACGTGCAAACATAGATAGAAATACAGGATATGAAGCAAAAACTGAGTTTGTGCAATTCTAATGAGATGGAAAGTCAATGTTTTTACTAACCACTAAAGTCTCGTAGTCCAGCTTTTAGGTCCTATCTTTAAGTAGCTATCATGAATAGTTCTCCGGGCTTTTTGAAGGACATTCATAGCTGTTCTTTTGATGTATTTTGTCTTCATCTCTGTTGTGAGGATCCCAGAGCTTCATTAATGTCAAGGTCCACTGGCTGTTTCACAGATGCTGTAGACACTCGCTGTTCCTACCTCTATCCTGATCTCCTCCTATCTCCCGACGATGATTTAAACAAAAAATTGTACATTTTTGATTTATCGCTCTATGCAACCTGCTGCCACAGATTTTCAGTCCAGTTCTTGTGTAATCTGGCTCACCTCAGCCTTTTCTCTCTACTTCCCTTCCTCAATAATGGCTTCTTGGCAGACGCCCTTCCACTGAGACCCTTTCTGAGGCTTTAGAGAGCTGTGGATCAATCTGTCATAGTCCTCTGTCTTTGACCCAGGCTTTTGAGTCTTTTGTTCATTTCTTGCAGGTTAATGAAATGTTAATGTTCAGTTTGGAGAACCGTTTGTTATGTTTCTAGTTCTTTGTTATTGTTTGTTTTGTGCTCTTTCGTGTCCAGTCTGTCTTCCCTGTCTTGTCTCCTTGCTGTGTCTTCCCCTGCGCATCGGAGACAATATTTTCACGGACCGGCTTTAAGGTGTCGCGGATAAATACAACAAAATAAATGATACGACCAAGACAAAATCTGGTATTAACAAACGTGAATTCACTGTGCAACTTTATTAGCAGCGTCCTCATGAAATGCAGCAACAACACTGAGAGTAACATCCTCCTCTCTGCCCCTCAATGCTCTCTGGTCGCTATGGTAACGCGTAAATATTTCTTTCAAACACACAACTACAACACGGGAAAAGACCGAGTTAAACCATAAATTTCACACTTGAGCGTCGAATGACTCACGGGGGGTTGGGGACCGCTAGTCTACCGTGTCTGCTTATGAATGTGTAACTCTTTCTTCCTCGCCCTCTCTCTATCTGTTCCCCGCTCGCACTCTCTTGTTCTGTGTTTCTGTATGTAGTCAGTCTGAGTCTCATTGTGTTCCCCATGTTTTCCTGCGGCTGGTGTCTGTCTGTTTCCTGTTTTATTGTGACAGTCTCTTGTCCCATGCGTGTTACGTTTAGTTTTCCTTCCCCTCTCTCGTTATGGCTAGTTTGCTCCAACTGTGTTCCCAAGTGTCTCCACTTCTAATCACACTCATGTGTATATACTGTCTCGGTCTTCCCCTGTCTCTTGTCAGATCATCAAGTCATCTTCCCTCTGTGTCTTCTAGCATCTCTAGCTTAATTCTTCCAGTTTGAAAAAGCAGAAAGTGCCAAAAGAAAAACTCTGACCAAAGACCACTTTAATTACAATGAAGGCTTGCTCCTTAGAAGCAAAATATAAAGAAATAAAGAGTGGTTCAAGACTTTTTCACAGTACAATTATTAGTAATATCTCACAGTTTTGTGTCACCACTTGTATCCATCTTGAATCTATCATCATATCATTAATTTCAAATGTTTATTCAGTAATAAATATTGGTTCATAAAGCTCTTCGATTATTTAAAGGTCATTACAAAATCACAGACAGTTGATCCTGTTCACCTGGACGTAGTGTTTGCTTACCTTACCTGGATGATTAAGCTTCATCAGGTCATTTCAAAAATGTTTACATGAATTTCCAGCTAGTGCTTTTTAGTGTCTCATCTCATTTCTGGCTAAATGTTTAGACAAATAAAGTTACAAACTTCTGCATGAAATGACAGACTCTTTTGTGTTTTTTGCTTAAGTAACACAGCCAGCGAAGCATCCCTTTAATCACGACGCACACCTGATTAATAAGAGAGCTCGGTTACCTTTACACATGCAGATGGAGCAGCCCTTCCTGTTCTGTCGGTAGCCATTGACGCAGTGCTTGTCACAGGTGAAGGGAGGACACTTGACACAGCGACACATCTCGCAGCCATGCTTGTTCCTGCTGCAGGGGAACAAACATACGCGTGATGAAGTGCACACGAAAAAGCCTTAATTACTGCAAGAGTGTGTGAGCAAGTAAACAAAGTGTCAGGACTAAACAATGCCACTCCTGTGTAGCTCAAACGTGGTTTCAAATTGCTTCACATAGAGGAAAACATGGTGTTGTGATAGAGCGAAACGCAGATGTTTCAGTCATGAATAATCAACATCTGGACTTGCTTTTCCCCTCTCTATATTAGCTGGCTTTGAAGAAGAGCAAATAAAGGGCCAACATGTGAGATCCCTGTGGTTTGCACATCATACCAGCCCGAAGCCTCTGGAAAAAAAAGAGCACAATTCACTTTCCTGCCTTTCTTATTGCTCTGAAAGCCTCGTATAAGACATATAAGAAGAGTGGCTAGATTAGCATTACTGTGAATAATAAAATCGTATCGATCTCATCGAAAAAGATGGAAAAAAATAAGAACTGGGTCCTTGTCACTGTAAACTTCTGGTTGATTTACAAATTACTGCTCCCACCAGGACATTATGGTCCAATAATTAGAGGAAGGGACAGGGACTTCTTCACAAACATACATTTTGTTGATCTGATCTGCTTCCAGTGTCTGGAAATAGACCACTTGGATCCAATTATTCCACCTAATAAAACACGAATGAGCTGCACGCTGATAAACTGGCAAAAACCCAAGTGAAAGTACAACCTGTGTGTCTGCACTTGTCTCCTTCTAGACACTAGTCCTGTTTAACCTTGTCTCATCCATCTTCGCCCAGCCACTTCCTCTCTGTCTTACCCTCCAGGTGCGTGATGATTCCTACCTCACACGGTGGCCTCATTATACCCGGATAATTACTCTATTAATCTTCGTCTGCCAGGGTGAAAAATTAAAGAAGCCTTCGACCCTGTGATGCAGAGCCGTGTCCCATAAAGAGGACACAGGATTTCAGGCTCAGCAAACAGGGGAGCCCATCTATGCTGAAACAGCAATAACAGCTATTGAAACAACACTGTGAAGGGTTGGCTACAGCCTCACCGTACAAACACAGAGGCAGAGAGCGCTGCACTCTTAGAGTAAGGCTTTGTTTAAAGATAGTATGCTGAATGCCAAGCAGCACTTTGGGCTCCAGGGGGGATCATTTCCAGCAGGCCGCAACCTTAATGGCCAGAAGAATGCCATTCATAACCTGTGTGGTCCCAGTTGTGAGTTTGAGCTATGAAAGGTGGAAAAAAAACAATCCTGACGGCACAAACAAAAACTTCAGATATGAGAAGTATCCGCAGAGTCCTTCATTTAGGAATGTTTAACACACGGTTTACATTCCTCTCGCTTCACAGGCCAGCGCCATTTGTTTTTGAACACGTACTGTACATTACAATGCTCACAGGATGTCATCAATACACCCAGTATAAACACAGAGATGCTTTGTGCTTTTTCATCTCTCTGCGGTGGCTGCATTCAGGGTTGTGTGTGAGAAGAAAGATTTGCATTGTAAGACTGGCAAGCTCTCAGAGGATTTCAGACTTCTAAGGCTAGACCAAAACAGCTGCTTATGAAGGATAAAGCCAGGACTTCCTGCTCTTCTCCTCCCTGCAGGATCCAACTCATCCTCCTCTCCTGTTGTGCCCTCTTGAGCTGTGGCTCCAGAAAGAACGGTGGCGATATCAGAAGGATCCCAACTGTATATATTTCCTAAAGTCTGCTTTTGTCCTGATGTGTTTTTGATCGTTGTTTTGAGACAGGGTGATGATTAATGAAATGAGAATGGTGCCTGGGGACCAAGCGTCCCAGTACAGAGCACTTCCAGATGTTTGATTGGGTTAAATGGGATTAGGAGGAGAGGAGTTGTAGAGGGCCGAGCGGCTAGTGCGGACCCCACAGCAAATGACTCACACACAAATATACACACAAGCTAACACAGAGACCCGGGATTGGCCACCAAAGTAGGCACTTTGATGACTACTGTTGCAATTGCCTGGTATACTTTCTTTGGAAGGGCATCACTTAATATTATTAAGTACTGAAAATCTTATTTAACCATACAAATATGCAGTGGAGGGATGGCTGGGAGAAAATGATTTGTAGTTTTTATGAAAACTAAAACTCTTTAAAAGCCATTTTTCCTGGAGTAAACGCAGCTACGGACTGTGAAGTGATCATTAAGATGCTGACGTAATTTTAAAATATTTGAAAGATTCAAAGCCATTGAAACTTTAAGCGCAGCACTGACAGACACGTGTGTTTAAATCAGACTCAAAAACACGAATGAAAAAATTAACATACAGCTGGACTCAGCGGATCAGTGGGTGTACTCACACATATCCGTAGGGGCAGGTCTTAGTGCAGCTCAAAGGTCGGCACTTTGGCACGGGCACGCTGCACTCGCACACCTCGCATCCAAAATCATCCCTCTCGTAACCCATTGGGCATTGCAGGGAACAGTACGTTCCCAGGTCAGGGCAGGAGTCATCTGAAAGAGTTGAGAAGGAAGTCATCTGATCACGACCACAGCAATCCATTAAAGGCAAAAGGCAGGAGTTGCCATGGAGCCGCTCGCAGCAACATTCCTGCTCACAAAGTAAAACACCAATAAGCTGTGATGAATATCAACATGTCTACTGTCAAAACCAAGTGGCTGCAACGGGTAAACACAGCACTGTCCACAGCTTTAATGTGGCACTGCAAGACGCGGCACGTGAGAAGAAATGCATCATCTCGTCACGCGTTTAAAAGTCATTCCCAGTAACTTTAACCCTCTACGGTGAGCTAAAAAAAAATCAAGACTTACTGTTGAGACATTGGCAAAGAAGACATCCATTTTTGTCTTGTTGGAAACCATAGGGGCAGTCATTCACTGACAGGGAGCAGTTGTCCAGGGGAGGACATAGCAAAGGGCTTACAGTTTCATAAGAAGGCTCTGTTAAAAAAAAGTGAGATAATAGAGAGTGAGAACTTTTAAGGTACTGTTATGAATGTATTCCTGTTTTTTTATGTTTGTGTGCTTGAATCCCTTTAGTTGTTCTACTCCATGTGAGCTTTTTGTGCCAAGTCTAATAGCTACCTATTTACGCTGCCCTACTTATAAACAGTAATTACGGATAAATGCAGAGCAATTACACCGGGGTGGGTTGCACCTTAAGGGGGATTGTACCTCTCTGTCTTGTTGTGCTGAACTGTCTCCTATTAATAAGCTGAATGGGTCTAAAAAGCATCCTTTGCCCCTTGATTTTGAGCCAACTCCACTGTGGTGCCACAATAAATGAGGATGGAACAAGACGAGCACGGACCCGTAACACCACTGTTCCCATTGCACGCTTTTTGCCACGTTCAGTGGGAGGAACAGCACCCAATGAGCTGTAACTAAGTATGCTTAAAGAAAAAAAAAAAGGCTCTACCTCAATTATACAGCCTCCTGTGTTAAAAGGATGCTGTAATGTCATACACACAAACACACACACAGACAGGTGGGTCTCATTTTGGTGGGCAAAGGTAATAAAAAGAACAGAAAGAACCCCAAGGCTAGAAAAATGCTCTGTGCTGCTAAACCTTTTTTTAAATCCTGCCCTTTCTGGCACCTTTTGCAATTAAAATTTGTTCTATTTCTGTTTGTTTCAGTTATTATTACAGTTATTATGAGGATGTCAAATTCAGGACAAGAGGGTGGTGGGAAACAAAATAAAAGGACAGACTACAAATTAAAAATGCACATTGTTGCTCCTGTAAGAAAAAACAAACATACAGCCCCAGGAACACATAAATTAGACAATGCACAGATACATAAATCAACAAATGTTTTTGTAGTGTGAGTGTGAGAGAGAGCGAGAGAGCGTGTGTCACAAATGTTCTTGATAATGAGGGTGGGAAGCCACAATAACGCCCCCCAGGAGCCAGAGGCAGACAGAGATTGAACCAGGACAACTGTGGCCTCCCCCTTTAATGAGCCCATGTTGAGTGGGCTCTGTAGAAAAGCTGCAGGGACGCAGGAGTGCCCTGCATTTGGTATGTGTGCTAATGCGTAACTCATTTGAAGGACAACACAACTCTGCATACCGTACCTTCACAGAAGGGACAGCACTCTCCGGGGATCTTCACCGGGTTGTGGCAACTCTGTTTGCAGGCCATGGCTGTGCAGTGCGGCTCGCCATCCACACACTGGCAGAAGGTGCAGTCATCCTCTTTCCACTGCTCCTCGTGGGCTCGCAGCTTATTATTCACCCAGCAGCTGGCCTCGGTGCTAGCCATTGACACATCTGAGAGGAAAGAAAGAGATGTTTACAGTGTGGGTTTAGGTACGAAGGAAAGAAAGGCTGACATCATTTTTAGCTCAGGTTCTCAGATCCTGTACTGGGTTTGTATTAACAACAAGTGAGAGCCTAACTGTGGTAAATTGGATACTTAATGAAGGAGTTAAACAAGAGATATGAAGAAAACACTGATGAATGTCAATGACTCGTTTACATTTATAAATGGAGAAAGGCTCCTGGCGTTGTGACAAGCGTTGCGTAGGGGTTTAGGTTCACATCAGAAAGACAGTCCACAGTGTCCACAATGTGCATTATAATGGGGTAAAAGCATTCCTTCATTCAATAGCTGAGAAATCATTTCATCATGTAAATTTTACTCCAAAGCAAAGAAAGCACTTTTGGAAATTTGGGATCCGTTCCCATCAGCCTTAAAACGGGGTGAAAGTATGAAAACGTTAATGTTGTTGTCCCAGTTGAGTTTGAGAGGTTGAGTGTTTGAGGTCGGATGTAATGACCCTGAACAGGACTTTTTCTTTCCTTTTCCACTGACATAGTCCCTGTGCTCGCGCCACAGCCAATTTTATAATTTTGTCACGGTTCCCTTTAAATATCAACAGATTTGAGAACCAAACATTATGTAGCATTACTGAGTGGAAGCTGGGGTAATTCCATGAGGCGCTTCTGTGGGGCAGACAAAACTTTTTGGCTCCCCCTCTTGCACCCTGTGACCTCAGCAATTCTAAATTTTGGACCAGCAAATCTGTTCTGTTGTACCACGTAATGAAACGCAGGTAGCCCCACACACCTCCAACCGTTGTTTTTAAAGATTCTTTCTGTCTGTTTTAGCATTTCAGATGCATGAAACTGGAGAATTAAAAGAAGAAAAAGAGTTAAGCGATGCAGCAGAGCCCAAGCTATCCAGTTTGTCTCCGCGCTGCAACAGTCCAGTCTCTTACACCCCCTAAAATCCAGCTTTCCTTCTGTTAAACAGACTCCAAGCCTAAGCAAATTTTCGAACAGTCTTGTATGAAAGATGAGGTAAAATACCAATGGCTCCCAGGTTTCTTTTGGTAACTTGCTTCTTAATTTACCCGCATTCATAGCTTTCCATTTCAAATGGGTCCTTTTATCCTTTGTTTATAAAGAAACATTGATTGAGAAGGTTCAAGGTTCAAGGTTTCAAGGTTCAAGGTTCTTTATTTTATCATCACACACAGAAAATCTTACCTTTTCACCTAGATTAAGTATTGCATCCAGTGCAGTAAGAAAGTACAGATTTCCATAAACAAAAGATGAAAGCATTCCATGCCTTCTAAATGCTTGCACATTCCAGCTGTACCTCTAACACTGACCTAACATGATTTCTCCTCTGCACTCGTTCTCTTCGTCTTCCCCCCCCACTCCTCCTTTTATGCATCTGATCGACTGTAGCCACGCAGTCAGAGGCCAAAGGCTACCGTCTCCATCCACAGGCTTCTGGCAGACTAATGTGGTTGCCATACGAGGCCATTTTTCTTTTAAACATTAACCACGATCCAGATCTTACAGAGCTGCGGCGCACACAGTGAAAAAAGGTTTTTGTGTTTTTAAATCTCCCCAGCGAAAAAGACTGGGGGATGACTCTTTGTTGCACCGCTTTTCGTCAGGTATGTTAATGACTCTGAAAGCTGGTTATGTGAGAAAGACATTAAAGTAGGTCTTAATATCGCCTTCACTGCTGCTGAATCATCTTTTCTTCCCATCATTTGGGCATATAGGCGTTTTAGTCGATGCCACCATTCAATTCAGTTCCATTTTATTTATACAGCGCCAAATCACCACAACAGTTGCCTCAAGGTGCTTTATATTGTAAGGTAGATCCTACAATAATACATACAGAGAAAAACCCAACAATCATATGACCCCCTATGAGCAGCACTTTGGCAACAGTGGGAAGCAAAAACTCCCTCTTAACAGGAAGAAACCTCTGGCACAACCATGTCTACGGCTACCAGTTTTAACAGTGTAATAATCAGCGAAAGGTGACACAGTTTAACTGAATAATAAAGCAAATGTGTGTACCTATGCAGACGGGGCAGCATTCTCCCTCAGGAATGTAGAAGTTTTCACAGTTAAGCTCAGCACACTCTGCCTTGGAGCAGAAGGAGATTCCTCCCCGGCACTGACACAGCCAGCACGGGTCCATGCGGTACACCTCTCCCTCAGAGTACTCTTTCCCACTGTGGACACACTTGGGAGTGACTAAGGGAAAGAAAAATCAGACACAGGCTGTCAACCTTAAGCTGGACTCCATCTGAGTAAGACAATACACTCTAATAAACGAGTGCACTACGCTGTGTCAGCTGTCCTACATTTGGCTAAGATTAACACCAGAATAATTTCATCAGATCCACCAGAGAACAATGCCTTTAAAAAAATAGACACGTCAAGCTTGATTAGTGAGAGGTTATCACAAGTTTATACAATTAATTACAAATTCGTAAACATTTGTTCATTGTCTACTACTGATAGTAATATTTATCTGAACCAAATGGTGCTGCGGTAGACTGATGGGTGAGGTAAGCCCCATGGGGCAAAAATGGTATTTATCAGACAATGAAACTGGAGGAGGAATTTCACAGGGACCTATCCAGTCTTGAGATGGCTCTGGACTCTTGCCATGCAGACTAAAAGAAAGCAGTGGTGGGTCTGACGTTTTGGCAGAAGCTGGGCGCAGCGTGCTGGTGGCAGGTGGAGTGAATCAATGATTTGGCCTGCCATTCCCACAAAGCATCCAAGCATTTAGACTCTGTTGGCTGGATTTAGCCAAACCTTGAAAAGAATTAGCTTAGTTGCAGCAACATTGGAAAACTGCACTCTGATCCTGTGCACAGTCAACTAGCTCTGAATACTGTTCACATGCTAACTGGTCAGTGGTCTTCAGTGTTTTTTCCCCTGAAAGAGCAACGTTCTCATTACCAACATGTCTAATCTTCAAATGTGTTGAACTGAAGTAATTTTAAATTGAATCCAGACTCCTTTCATCCCACAATTATCAATGACCCATAAATGTCAGCTATTTAGCATATATTTTTTAGCCTACTACTCTAGTATTTAACAGCTAATTATATCATGACCCTTACTGACCAGTTTAACTGCTCATCTGTTATGTTTAGGTTAAGGTGAATTTGTGCTGTTTATAATTTTACCTAGCTATTTTGACTCATAATATTATATATATTAGCTTAAAATTTAGCCACTAGCCTGGCTAGTGGCTAGCTATTAACCATAGGTTTAGCTAACTTTTTTAAACATCTCCCCCATTAATTATCCATTTTTGTTTTAAATTTTGTATCACTTTTGGGTGTTTCCAACTGCTTAGCTATTATTTTAGTAATTTTAACTTTTCTACCCAAACAGAGTTCGACATAAACCTGAGCTACTGCGGAAGTACACCCAGAACATGGCTGGGAATCTCTGCAATTTTTGCTATGAAATAACATGTAACAAGAAATGCTGAAAAATAACCACAATTCTGAAGAAATAGCAAATATAGATAATAATACTCAATTTAAGAATTTTTGAGGTATGACATCTCAATGGTAATATTACACATTTATATGTATCACAGTCGCTTGGGTCACTCAACATTCAAAGATCTTATCTAGCCACAAGCTTTTCATCTAACACAAGCCAACATGAGGGAAGTGAAACAATGTGGTTATGTAAGAAAGTCTGTATAGAGGAGTAGGTGGATTAGTTATGTGAATAAATGTATTGGACAAATGCAAGCAGATGTGGGGGCAGTGGTTTCTATAAATGAGAGCAGAGGTTACGGCAGCATCTGTACGCCATACCTTTGAGTCAAAGTGTCTGTGCCAATGACCCCATGCCTCCTGACAACCAGCACTGCACTCTAATACAAATCAGGTGTGCCAGCTGAGTTGAAAGTGGAGCAGGGATTTGGTGAACTTTTATTCTCTTCCTTGCCATTTTCCAGCCCCCCTTCCCCTATCGCTCAGTATTCCCGCTGTCCTCCTTTGCGTGCAGCAGAACTAAGTGAAGAAAATGCACTAAGGGCTTTTAGCTGCCCAAAATCAAAAGGCAGGCAACGAGTTTTTAACGCTCACAGAAGCAATAGGAAGTCACATGAGGAGATGCTCACATGTGATTTCCGCAATGTTTGTTAATGGTAATCCCTAAAACAACTTGGGGCACAGAGAGTCTAAATTCCAGTCATGCTTGGTGATGTTCAGTCTTTTCTAAATTGAGGTGAGGACTGGATGCAGAGATGAATCCATTGGCTAGTAAGCCTTTCTAAATCATTCATAATGGACTGTCATTCTCTTGTGGTTTACAGGCATATGAAGGCAAAAACTCAACTTCCAAGAAACAAACAATTATGGGAGTTATTAAAATCAACTTTACAGTCATCAGCTTTGAAAACTCAAATTGCAAAGCAGAAATATGAGTATATCTCATGTCACCAACACAAACAGTTGTCAAGCTGTGAGGACATGGATGCTTTTGGCTGTGTGTTTACAACAAAGTCAAGCTAAGTTTCCAAAGAACGATTAGTGCGGTGATCTCAGCCTTATTGCTTAACATCTCCAGAAATCTCAACAGCACTAAACCTACTCCGGATCCACCGCTGGGGACATATGCAAAATATGTGCCAGGCAAAGTGTTGATAAACAGGATCAAACAGGGTCCTCTATAATATCAGATGACATCAGGTCAGGATGTTACTGCCAGGTTTGCTGTTTTGTAGCCAATGAAGAAGCAGAGTCCGTTGCTGACGAGGCCAAAACACACAGGTGGAGCTTATTGTCACTGCACACACTAACCCTGACTAAACATCAGTCCTCAGCCAAGTGGGCAATGGAAACAAGATAATCAGTCCAAGCCTCACACAGAGACACTGCAAGGGCATGCTGAAATGTGTTCCATTAGACGATAGGCTTTGTACTTGACATTACCTAAGACTTTAGGGGCAGGGATAGCTCAGTAGGTAGAGTGGTGGCCCCATGATCGGAAGGTCGGGGGTTCGATTCCCCTGAACAGCTAACCTGAGGTACCCCTGAGCAAGGTACCGTCCCTACACACTGCTCCCCGGGCGCCCAATGGCTGCCCACTGCTTCACCGAGTGAATGGGTTAAATGCAGAGAGCGATTTTCCCCACGGGGACCAATAAAGTACACTTTCTTCGTCTTTTTTAAGATTCTGCATTTGTAGTGAGTGCTACGGAGGCCTATGCAGGACTGTGGAACTGACGAGGGCTCCGGTGCGTGTCCTTGTCCCTGCCTGTGGAGCTTTCTGACACGGCATGCAGTCATGCAAGCCTAACGGACAGTAGGAGCAGCACAAAAGGCATCAAGCCCCTGACCCAAAGAACAGCAGACACTTGTTATCAAAACACTGATCCCATGGCCCCCACGGCTGCCATTCAGCCCCCGCCGGCCTGCCGGACTCGATTACCCTCCCCACTGGCAGACTGGAGCACATAAAAAGCATTCCCATCAATGAACTTATGAACCTTTTCCCTTTGGACGTGTGACCAGACAGGAACCCTTTGACACTGCACTTCTGTTGAGCAAATTCATAGCCTAAGCACTTTTCTGGTCACCGGGCTTGTTAAGACCATTAATTCTGGGACACAGCACTCATTTATACATGTGCAGGGGCCAGAATGTGAATTTGTTCTGTTGGTAAAACAGTGAATATTTGTTGGGCGTGCAGAGTAAACAGACCAATACCGCAGGTCCCCTCCCTGCCTTCCTAGCGCTCCTGGCTGCCTCTGCCTCACGACAGAGACGTGTTATACTCTCACGCGCATTCAGCATCTGCTCGCCTGCTACCACGTCACTCTCTCTTTTTAATACCCAAGTGAGGAAATAGACGAAGAAGACGTTATATCTAATAACCCTTTAGGAATTAAACGTTTTTGTATGTACACCCCTAAAAATGTCTTGGAAAACCAGTTGGAAGCATTGCTCCAGCCTGATAAACAGCCCGACAGCAGTTATCCAATTAAGAGTTTTCATTTTCCCTTAAAAAATTAGCTCACAGAGGAGGAGGAAATGACTGCGTCTACAAAAAAACCCAACAAAAAAACAAAAAGAAAGCAAAATATTGAACAAAATAATTTGCACATCAACTGTGAAATTGCTATTGTTGGAGCAAGAGCAGTGTGTAGCTTGCTCATCAGTGAAATTACCTTTCTGACACTCGTAGACATCACAGCAGTCTCCTGGCTGACCGCTGGCTTGACCAAGTGAAACGGGGTGCTGTTCGCTCGGGCACTGGGGCTTGTGGCAGGCACTGAAGTCGCAAGTGCACTGGGGTGGTACGGAGGGGCAGCATTCAGCAGGAGGCTTGTAGCTCTTGGTGAGGACTGAACCCTCGGGGCAGGAAGGCACCTGCAGATTGGGGCACGTCACCCCAGCACACCTCAGCTCTTCTGTAAAAAACAAAAACACACACACAAACATGGACTCGCATTCATGTTTAGACACTGGTGACTCTATTGCATATGAGTTAACACAGTGAAATGGACACGGGGTTTGACTCTGTCAGCAAATTTTTGCTAGGCTAAGGTGGAAGGTTTAGCTGCAATTATGTGTGATTGCTACCAACATGAGCCACTATGCTACTAGTGTGGCAGACTAATGGCTGAGCTCACATAGCCATCCAACATAAACTGTGCAGTCAGAGCCCCACTTTAGTCCACGACAGCTCTATAGCATCCTGTCAGAGAAGCAAAGGCCCCTCTCTACACATGACAAGGCTCTCCCCAAAACATGCCACCTTGGGGTACATTTGACGCCACTTTAGGCAAATCCACAAGGCCCACAGTGTAGGCTTGTAATGTACCCACAGTATGCACATACAGTAGTTGTTGGCTGTCCTCTGTGATCATGGGGTGCACTGCCCACATGTCCCCCTTGCTACGTTGCTGCCACCAATTGGTCTTAGTTGTGGACTAAAACGTCCATTAATAACAAGGAGTAGCCAAAGCAGTTACTGTCACATATTTGACTTTTGCTGATTTTCACACTAGATTTTTACCCCATTCCTGACATAACCTACTCAAGTTTGAGCTGGGAATCTTCTTTCCAGGGAAATTTATAACTACTACACCACAAAGCAATGGGTAAAAGGCAAAACTGCTGTGGCCCCCACATGGGTATGCTACGGGCAGCCCACAGTGGGCTACCAACAGAATTTCCTCACCTACAGTGACCTACCTGCAAAACTGCTATGGGCACCACATTGGTTTGTATGCTTCCACAGCATGTCTTTTATTCTGTCTGCCTTCTCTCACCCCAATCACAGCAGATGGCCCCGCCCCTCCCTGAGCCTGGTTCTGCTGGAGGTTTCTTCCTCTTAAAAGGGAGTTTTTCCTTCCCACTGTCGCCAATCCCCTGTTGTTGGATCTTTCTCTGTATGTATTATTGTAGGGTCTACCTTACAATATAAAGCACCTTGAGGGGACTGTTTTTGTGATTTGGCGCTGTATAAATAAAATTGAATTGAAATTGAATTGTACAGGCAGCTGACAGTGGGCTACTCACATGTACTAGTCTACATGAGCCCACCCACTTGGGGCCCATATGGACCATGTGTGGGTTTGCCCTGTTCACACAGTCCCACAACTACCTCCGGAGGGCCCACATGGATATGTTTGGTGGGTCTGCACATCTTGCCTATGGGCTTCAGATTCCACCTTGCCTGGTTTAAATGGCTTACAATCCAAACAGAACCTTGCATTCTAAAACCAGTTATTAATAGCAGCCAATCTTTACCAGAGATTTTTTTTTCCAATTTTGAATCTCTCCTTCATTTAGAATACCAGGATGCAGTTTTTAACTCATCAGCCAGAGTCAGTGTAATAGATTTGATACCCCTTGTTAGAGGGGAAAGAGGTGCAGGGTTACTGGTAAACTGGGGGAGGAGTGTATTCTGGAACCTGTTCAGGAAAAGAAAAGTGCCCCTCTTAACAGATACTGCATTTTAGGAGAACAGTATCTACCTTTCAAGACGTGGATGACTGAGGCCAAATGGATATGTTTATTTTGGTCCTCAGTGTCCCTGTAATGTTTACACATAGGGTGGAAGAGATATTTTGTGAAAAGCAGACTCATGTTGGGTCCCAAAAGTTATTTTCCCAGATCTCCTGGGGAAAAGTGTGTAAACGCAGTATTAACAAGTGCAGGAGAAAACGTGTAAATAAATAAGTGCCTTATAAGAACGTTAAAATGAAGGACTATGATTTATTTATGAGAAATGCTTTGCAATCTTTGCATACATCTGGTTTTTGAGGAGAGGGAATGATACTGGCTGAGGTTGCATAACAATGCTTGGGGTTTGGTAATGTTTCCAGAGAGACAGTTCTGTTGATGGTCTTCCCAGACGGGTGCTGACTCCAAAGCGCAACACGAGTCTCTGAGAGGATGTGCTTCATCACTGACATTTGAAAACTCCCTCTGAGTTTTGCCACCAGATGGGGAAACTGATTGGTTACTTTCCAGTCTGCTCATGCTCTGATAGTGGTTTGACTTTGCCGGTCCTCAAATCAAGAAAACAAGCGTGCATGATGCTCTGACGGCAGTGCCGTTAAGTAACTGTTTGATGTCTGCCTGACCAAGAATAAACATGGAGGAGAGGCCCTCTAAGACTGTGAGAGCTCTATTTTGGTGTGTGGGGGTAACATAACTGACACATGAAATTGAGGATAAGGGGAACATTGAATTTTTCTGGCTCCGGATAAATAGAGCAGGAGTGTTAGGTATCTGTACTGTAGTGTTTACTCAAGCAACCTGGGAACAGTGAGGAGTGCCACAAAGCTCTCATTGATAAACTTTGTAGCTGAATAGTGTCATAGAAAATGAGGGAAAACCCCTGAATTAAGGGAGGCTACAACCCATTTAACGGTTTTTGGCTTAATTCCTATACTGGAGTTAAATAAACTTCAGTTGGAAGTGCTGATTGGCAAATGTTTTACTTACAATAAAGTCTAACGCAGGCTGCTCAGTTAAAGACCAGTTTTGCATATGAAAGCCTCAAGCTTTTTAAAGCTGTAAAAAAAATGCACTGGGACAATTTTGCACATAGTTCTGCACTGAAAAACACTTTCTATGCATTGTATGTGCCCCAGAGAAGGGTGATTACTCTTTCGGTCGTGATAATGGCTGGGGTTAGAGTGCGCTGGGAAAAGCAGCTGGCAGACATACCATTGTAATTTAAATGAATGGAATTGTGTCCATCAGTGGAAATGGTCCAACTCTTGCAGGTCCAATTAATACAATTTTTAGCTGGCACAATTATAAACACAATAGACAGACAGGGCGGATGGAAAAAGTCAGCAGTAAATGGATTTTATCCAGCGTTGTTTGTGTTCTATCTCTTTGCATAAATGGCTGTAATTAGCGAGTCAGCGACCGCAAAACCAGTATTTGTATCATAATGGTGGCCATACTCCAGCTTGCACATACACAAAAGCACTGATTTGGTAGGCTTGATAAATTCTCTCTGCAGATTAGGTAACATATGCTCTTTTACAACTGTAAGATAACAAAGATTGGACAATGTCTGACCCATATGAACAGCCTGCAACAATATGCGATTTTTCTCACTCTCTCATGCACACACACACACCTTCATGCAGGCTCACACCACACCTGATGTTGATCTAGTAAAGAAAATGCGGAAATTACCTCATTACTACTGAAGGGTGCCTTTTGTAAACAATGCATTCTGGTGCAGCTCATTGAAGAAAGAAAAATCTTTCATTCTAAATGTTGTTTTTTTCTCTTCCTTTCAAGTGCGGGGTACAAGGAGCGCAGTCTTTACCCAAACCCGAGTGGCTCGAGCAGGCAGAGGAGGCTGTGTTGACAGCCTGAGTTTACTCATGGAAAAAAGCACACAATGTGAGTTCTGTTCGCTGACTGACTTTGGAAACAAGTCAGCTGAGAACAAAGCTGTCTCAGTCCAGCTGCCCTCCGTGGGTTTCTGGTCTGTCCTCAGGTTTTATAAAGTTGCTCCGCAAAGGGACACATCAGGGCCGTCTCTCACGTAAAGTTGTGGGGGCCTGGCCCGGTGCCCACCAGCAGTTACTGAGAAAGTCGGCATTGTTCGCTGTGTGTGTCAGTGCATGTGTAAGGATCGAGGAGCAGCTCTAGGAGGATGTCCAAGCCAAAAGACATAGACGGGGTCAGGAAATTGACACCATGATCAGAGGCTTGAGGTGGCTGGGTATAGGCACGCAGCCGCCATGTGCTGCCTGCTTGCTTTGTTCTCTCAATCATTGGCTAAATATTTGCAGATGAAAAACCTCAAATGAGTGTGCTTGGGTGAGCTAAAGAGAATGTCCACCTGTGTCCAACATTTGCACATCCGTATTTTCATATACTGCATGTTTGTACGTACAAAGCCTATGCTGGGTACTGAACATAAAGCAGTGGAAAGGATCATGTTATCATGTTATGTGTTCTAGCCGTCAGTCTTAGTCTTGTTGAAAAGAAGTGTGTGGGAGATCTGGGTTGTACACATTTGTTAAATAAACTGTGACAGAGACATGAGGGTTACTTATGGACTATTGCCTTAGAGATCTTCTCTTTCAGGGGAAAAAAGCAAAATAGTGTTGATGAAAGAAACGGGCCTGGGAACATCAGGATTTGACTGAGGCTTGGGTCGGGGCGTGTTTGATTTGTTAATAGTTATGGTTGAGTCAATAAGCTGAGGTTTTAGGCCTTGATTTAATTAATGGGTTGAGGTTTAGAGCTGGACATGCAGAAAGGCTCTTTGTGTGCGTGTGTGTGTGCGTGCATGTATTTTGGCTTTGGCTTTCATGCTGGCTTAATGTGCCTGGTTTGGTTAGTGGCTGACCAAGAATAGTGAGTGGGTTGACAGCAATCCCAACATGCCTTTAAGGGAAGTTCTTTGTCTCTCCAGCTACACAGGAGTTTTATTTCCTCTCTGAAATCAGTCTCCGCACACAGAAATAAGCACTCGCTGGGAAACTAGCAGCTTGCAGGGTACAACCGGGCCACAGCTTCCGCAGACGGTGCACAAACACTCAGCACTGAGACGTCTCGTGGCCCCTGCCAGCCGATGGCGGTCTGGCTCAGCCAGTAATAGCCCTGCCACAAAGAAGCTGCAGCCAAGCAGAACCACCATTCTTTCTACAAGTGTAGAGAGAGGCAGGATGGAGGTGGCACAGGTGGACAAGCAGATTTGCGAGAGTGAGGCCAGTTTGTGCCATGGCATTAGATTGGATGCTGCCAATTTGGTTAACCGCTTGTGAACTACTACACACATTCTCGTTTTTCCTCACAATCCCACAAACGCCTGTGTGAGAAAACGAATGCCCAGTGTAGCTGGATCGGACATCATTTAGCAGCCAGCTCCCTACTACAAAGTCCATGTGTGATTCACAAGTGGTCATCCTATGTCACGCCATCTCTGCACCATTCCCAGGCAGTATTCTCAACTTAGCCAAACTATTTTCAGTAGAAAGAATGCAGCTGATATAAACTATCTCCAGTGAGCGCTGCTTGTCAGAAAGGACAAGGTCGCTGTCCCTGCACAGTTCTCCAAAAATTGTTGGGAATTCGTCGGTGAAAGCAGCTCTAGATGGCTTGACTGCTACAGCACAGACTGGTTTTGGCTTTTGACTTACAGAATGCAGAGATTGCTGGTGCTAGTTTCTATCAGTAAACAAGTGCAGAGGAATCTTGCTTCTTCTTCTAAAAAAACCACTCAGGAACCTTATCGTGAAAGAACTATGTAAACCATCCTAAAGTTGAAATTTGCTAAACATCACATGACCAAGATCCTTGGGGCAGGGACACAAATATCTCAGAAAAGCGGTTGCACTAAGTTGTGACTTCCTATTCTGCGTCTGCATTTCCTCTCCCCTCTCTATCACACGTCGCATCGTCTTTCCTCCCACATGGGGAAATAAGTCTGACACACCGCGTTGCTTCTAATTGATCATATTCAGCCAAATTACATCAGTGTTTTGTAGTCCAGCAGGAGAGCAAATCTACAAGAGGTGCGATTAGGAAATGGAACATCAACAGCCGTGAAACAAGAAAGATGTTGAATTTCAACAGATCATGATGAGTCACAGACAAGACCACAGTATGAGTCAGAGAGCAGCAGAAAGCAAAAGAAGGACGAGACAAACTATTACCATGTGTGAGTGTACAGGTCCTGAGACGAGAACATAAATTCTGAGGAAAGGCAAAGAGTGTTTCTTTAAGTGCTGAGACATGACGTCTGCTTTAAAGATGGAATGTGTGAGAATATTCTTTTAAAAACAGTTAACATTAAAAAAACCCTGACATTTATGTATCCTTTTAACCTCACACAATAACACTTTGCAGCTCAGGATAGGACAGAGAGGTACTCTAGCATCAAGTCTGTCCTCCGTTCAATGTGACTAGAAGCGAAGGCAGAGCTGCCCAGAGATCTTATTATTCTTCTGTACGATCTGTGATTCTTTCTTGTCATTTGTGTTGAAGGATTAAAAACAAGAAGTGAAACTCTGGGCATTTGACCACTGAAGAGCAAGATTAACATGCAAGTCAAGCAGCTGCGGTTTGTTTTCAACCAAACACCGCTTTGCACATTTGCTTTGACGTCCTCTCCTCTGCCTCCTGGCATCAAGTCGCACCCAGAACTGGAGGTCCGGGGATCGAGATCATGCAGTTTCTCCAGCAGATCATCCCGAAGGCAGACATGAGCACCTGTTGCTCCACATGTGGCGGAAATGAAAGAAAGTCGGACGCAGAAACAAAAGTGCAACTACTTTGGGATTCGGAATGGCCATTGCGTTGCTACTGCATAGCAACAGTGACCCCTAGAGGTGGATATTCTATGTTTAGCACCATCATAAGTATTATTGTTGGCGCTGTGGCGACTGGAGCGATCAGTGGTGCTCTTGTACCCTGAGATTAAGTTTACAGAATACAGTTTTTGTCACACTCCAGAGGGGCATGCTTACACAGATCTTAATAGCTGCTTGTGTCTAAAGCAACGAGGGGTTGATAGACACAGTCTCCATGGAGCCCAACGGGACAAAGCAAACAGGATCTTAACCACAGAGTCCCGGTCTGGTCGTAGAGGAAGCTCCTGCTGATGACAGACAAAGGAAAATCTCTGCCGCGACATCTAGACAAACAAGATAATTATCACACACAGACACATGCGCAAACACAGATGCAAGCACGCAGGCTTACTTGCTCCCATTCGAAGGCTCACTGTGCGCTTGAAGGACACGTCGACGTGTGTGCATCGCTCTACATGCACATGTATTCTTTAAGTCATAGTAGAAGCACGTATTCTGCTCGCTTACTTAATGAGGGGCCATTAGACGGGTGGGTGTGTGTTGCAGTGCTGAAGTCATAAGCTGCTGAAAAATGTTGTTTACAGTTTTCACTAGTGCGAGTTTAAACCATCATCTGCTGGGCTCATACTTTGATGAGCGAGTTGCAAACATAGGAGCGCAGCAGGCAGTCTTTCATTGAAACACTAGACTTGATGATACGTCTAAACAATCTGATATTTGGTGAACACACTTCCTGTGGAATCTGCTGCATAAATAGCTCAAGACAAACATCCACGCAGCTGTGCTGTAGATGCTCGGCAGTAACCTTAATGTTATCCGGAGACTAAATAAACTTAAATATGTCTGCATGGCGTGTTGCCAACCACGGTACTGTCTATCCTAAGAGCCATTCCTCACCAAAAATATCAGCAAGCTGCAAAGAGATTGAGTGAGAACCAGAGCAGAGCAACATAAAAAAAGCACAGTCACTCGTAACACAGTCACAGGCCATAACTGTTAGAGCAAGTTGTCTACTTATTGCAGTGGTGGGGAACTCCAGGCCTTAAGGGCCCTGCAAGTTTTAGGTATCACCCTGGGTCAAATGATTAGTTCATTACCAGGCCTCTGGAGAACTTACAGACATGTTGAGGAGGTCATTTAGCCATTTAAATCGGCTGTGTTGGATCAAGAAAACATCTAAAACCTGCAGGACTCCGGCCTTTGAGGCCTGGAGGTCCCCCACCCCTGACTTACTGGGAGGTTGGTGATTCAACCCTGAAATATTCTTGGGGAATATACTGACCCTTAAGTTTCCCCTGATCAATCCATGTGAATTTGATTGTGTACATGTTCAGTTAAAAGTGCTTCAGCATAGAAAATAAAGCACTTGTATGAATGGGCGAGTAAGGATTGCGGTAACAAAGTGCTTTGAGTAGAAAAGTACCAGTCCATTAACCATCAAGACTATTTTTCTTCAGGTGTCATTCATGTTTTCTTGCTTTCTGTCTTTGAAAAGCAGATTACGGAGGACACGTTCTACCCAACACAAACAGTTCCCCGAGTGCAAATGTCACTCAGGAGGCAGCCGACACTTAGCGCCTGCCTATCTGCCGCACACCTTACAATCCAAACGAGAAAACTGCACTCACTCTGCCAAGAACGTTTTCCACTTAGTAAAGTGTCAATCACAGAGAGAGGCACGTTTTGTATATTCTTAGGATCCCCTTTCTTCACCTCAGAGCACTGGGGAACCAATCGTACTCAGTTCACTTACACTTTATGCACTCTGCCTTGCACCTGAGGATCTCCTGCACACCACATTTCTATTAACAGTCCCTGTATTTCCTTCTGTCAGATTTGCACCTTCTTTGTTTCACTCTCCACATCATTTTCCACGGCATCTGAGGCTAATCTGATACATTCCCTCATCCCTCCTCTACTTTTCCTGCTCTCATAATCAGTGGAGTTTTGCTGTGCCTATTGAAACTGCTCAAGAAGACTGTGAAATGAAAGCTGACACCAAATATGTAACTAATATGCAAATACTCTAACAGAAAGTGCATTTAATCTTTGGAAGACAGAATTTTGAATGTTTACAGTTCTTTATTTTAGCCATAATAACGAGCCGGAACATGAAGAATGATGCGGTTGTGTTTCACCCAGAATAAGCCTATAGTTTATAAATATGTTCATTAAAAATAGATAATTATTAAATACTGCAATCCAAATGTAACTCGACTGTTTTAGACGCTATTTAAAAAACCCCAAGTAACCCGAGCTGAGCAGTGCTACTGTGTGATTGTGGGTCATCTGAAGGTTACCTGCAGCTTCCTGGCACTGGCTGCGGTTGACGTAGGCGAAGTGGTGGTGGCAGCTCTGAGACTCACACACGCAGCCCTCGGCGGTCAGGTTACAGCCAGAGAACATACAGGCTGGGTTGGATGGTCCCACATACTTCTCTCTGTGCTTTTCCCGGTGCTCGTGCCTCCGACCATCTGAAATCCGGCCGTGAACACGCATAAACCGCATTCATCAATGAGTCACAGACAATGGCACCACTCAAGGGTGAGTGGGGAACCGCAACACAAAGCCTTAGCATGTGTGTCATCACTATGACATCCAAGTAGCATTAGCCACCTCAGAGCCACATCTGTTATGGATTAACTCCTCTCAATAGATAGCATTATCCCCTCTGAAGGCTTTCTGTGCTCGTGCAACACACATCTGCCTTTTAACATGGAAAGGGATGAAGAGAGAGGACTTACCTGACTTACTGGCCTTCATGCAGGTTTCTTGGTCTGGGTAGGTAAAAGAGCCCAAGCAGGAGTGACGGGCATCACAGACACATTGACCTCCTGCTCTGTCGCAGCCTGTCATCAGTGGGCAGCGCTCATCCTCAAGACCTGCATCTGGATAGTCAGGCAGTACTGTGGGAAATAACAGTGACAGTAAAAAAATCTAAGTAAGACAAAGGGAAAAACCTTGAATTAGCTGTTTTCACACAACTCTGAAAAATGTCATTACAGCAGACGTCTGCCTCGGCTGCTTTCTTACTCCTGGAAATACCTTGCATGGTTTAGGAAGCTGCTTAACCAGAGTGTACAAGTGTGACTACCCACTATGCATGAATCTGCTAGACCATTACCTCGGCCATTGGCTCAAATCAACACAACGGCCCCTCACACAGAATTAATACAGGTCTCATATCCGATCTTAAATTTGTATTCTCCCAAGATGAAGTCTGTAGTTCATGTGGTAATCAGCTTATGACTCCATTTAGTCCCATATAAAATGGATAAATAAATACTGGACAGATTTATAGGTGAAACTTTATCAGGCCAAAATGTGCCAGAAACCAAGCCATATTTCCCAGAACTGCTTAAGGGTTAGCCAGCTTGCAGCATCTGTTGCGACACATTATGTGGGCACCACAGATACTGAACTGACCAGTGTGTTTGCTGGGCTGCCATCCCTCCTCCCTCCTCATTGTGCCACGCTGCTTCAGCTACTGAGCCCATTTGTTTGCTTTTGTTCCACAGCATGGGGCCCTCCCAGGGTTTCCATCTCTGCTGGCTGCTGCAACGCCTTTCTGAACTAAGGCCACCATACCCACGCATTGTTACTTCTACTAGGGAGCTTTACCCCCCACTCCTGACATGGCACCTCGAGACTTGGCCTCAATTTGGATCAAACATTATAAAAGCGACTTATAACTGAGAGTGAGTGCCAATCTACACATTACACATAGCGTTCCTTTCAGAAAACCCACATCTACATCTCAAAATACCTTCCCCTCATAGTAGTTTAAAAGCAGTAGGAATTGGTTGCTCAGAAAACAGGAAGAGATAAACTCCAACACAGAGCGGCCCCTTCCCAAGATTGCACTGAAAGACCTCAAATTAGCAGTGTGGATGTGTGACTGAAGCTTATCAAAATACTCTGGCTTTCTTCTCCAAACAGCTACATACCAGAACAATGCGCCAGAGGAAAAGGTGTTAAAGGTTCAACTATCCAACATAAACATAAGCACTTCATAGTTTACCTGACTACTGCAGTGATCCTACCTGAAATCAAGCCTGTAAATGAGAGTGGTGGTAACGCTCAGTTGGGGGTAGGAGAAACAATAACAGGATGACTCAAAGTGACTAGAAAGAAACCGAACTCCGCGACTGTGCTTTTAGATGCCGCAGATGATAATAGCCCACATATGCTGATCCATATTAATGGGAAAAAGAAAAATCTCTTACTGTGATAAAACAATTTACCGTTGAAGTGAATCAATGTGGCTGCAGAAGAAAGCGTCCTAGTAAATGCTTTCCCCGTGTTAGAGCGGGCTATGCCGATCACTGCTTGGCAATGGCTGATGCTCTCGAGCGCTAGGGTAAACCTCGGCCAGTGGAAGCAGTGAAGGCACCTTCAACCTGAGCCAGCCAGCACTGTTAATAGCTCTCTCGCATGCCCACTGAACTGGCAGAGCACAAATGGCCTTTTCAATACAGCAAACGTTCTCTGACTTCCTTTCACCCTAAAACGATCCTGAGTTGAAGAATTTTTTCCATCCTGAGGATTTCCTGTACCTGCAAGTGTGTTTTCATTTAAGATGGTAGTAGCGCCTGTCTGCATGCAATGGTAGATCTGAAATGTGGAAAAGGAGCTACTCAAAACAATTAATGCAAGGCTGCCTCAGTTTCCTTTAGCCTAACACTAATGTGTTCTGGTCATCTGTTATCTGGCCTGGCGTGACTCTAACCAAAGCCTATGGCTTCATCCCAGGAGGATTCCTGACTTGGTCACTGAGACTGCTTGGCTTGGCGTCCAGAGCCAGGATAGAAAAGCTGACATCTAGAGGCCCTGTGGCTGATAGCGAGCTATAAAGGAAGTCTTTGAAACGTTAGATAATACCAGAGAAAGGGAGAAGTAGAAGGTATGTGAAGCGGTGCAGTGGACATAGCGTCCTTGTAAGACCGGCATTCCGTTACATGGTATGTTAAGTGTCTCTCAAGGATGAGGAAGCTCGGTGTGGAAGAACAGACACGGGAATAAAATGAGAACATTGACAGAATTCATTTAGGTAGGAATGGCTGATTTCACCTGGCTGACCACCGAAGCAGATAGGACAAGGCGAATGGCCAAGAGGATTGTTGTTTTGTTTTGTCAGAAATGGAACCTGTATATCCACAAAGCGTTCAACCTTTTATGTGCTAACTGCCAGGTTCAATGCTTAAATACCAAAATCTGTCATGAGAATAATTTATTGTAATAACTACTATTGTTTTTGGCAAGCGTCACACTTTTCTGGGTTCATGCAATTACTTTTGGTTATTGTACCTTAAAAAACTGTTAAATTTGTTGGCAACAAAGAATGATATGAAACACGTCCCCTGCTTTGAAGAAAATGTAATTTGTAATACCAGCAAATTCCACTTCTTTTTGGATCTCAGTGTCTCTGTAACAATACCACTTCTGGAAAGCAGTAGTACAGCGCCTGTGTCAGCTTTCGTTTAGGAACCGGACACCAAATATAACACATTAACAACTGATTGATAACCATGGTAACCATCTGTCACAACATGCAACATGTCACCTGTGTTATAATGCTGCTGAGTCTCCACACCAACAGATTTTGACCACCCAGAAAATCCAGACTGTCAGTAGACAAGCAGGGGATCAGAAAAGCGGAAGCATTTTACCCCCAACTCCTGATTGCAGGTCTAATCACTTTAAGACTGCTGCAGGTTGAAGGAAATCTGGGATCAGCCTCCAGCAGCCTGCCTACTGTGGCCCCTGAAAACACACTGGGAGGTGTTGCTTTAGCCCAGCCAAGATCCTTTGGGATATTTAGGCTGTGTACATGTGTCTGTATTTGGAGTCAGCAGCATGCTCTGAGGTCCCTGGAGCTGAGGCATGACTCAAATGAAGGAGCCACTAGGTCTCCAGCTCATTCCAAAGCTTAAGAGGAAATGCCCTCCAGACACCAGTCTAACCTGTACATGAGGCCCAATGGAAAGGCGGGAGACCCCTCTAAAACTCTTGTGGAGCTCTGACTTGGACCACCCCACAGAGGGATGATGGAAGAGCAGGGTCAGGACATCCAGACCCCCACTGAGAGCTGCTTGCTCTCTCCTACAATCCTTTCAGTCCTTTTCAATCATCCTAGACACAGTGCAGGTAAAAGGGGGTCCCATCCACTGGTTATTTGTTTCTCAGGATAAAGCCACTGCTACCAACTCAGTTCTTACTGGGGAACTTGATACCCTATACATATGTTTGAAGTTCAGACTGTTGCTCAAACTGTGCGCAAAACGAGCACATGCACTGTTACCCAGGTCCAGCTCTGCCTGGAAAGAATAGTACGGTGCTGCACTGTGAAATTCACAGAATTGCAAATGAAAATCTTCTGGGGACTTTTGCAATCACGCTGTCAATCTATTAAACCTCTGAGGAACACAATGAAGCCAGTGGTGTAAACAGAAGAGACGGGAAAATGGCAGCTTATTTATTGCATTCAAATGTACTCCAGGTTTTAAAACACAATCAATTTCTTGTCAAGACATTAGTAAACCTCAATTTTGCCCTCACACACATGGACATAGTCACATCTCTTATTGTATATTAAATCACTTCTAAATGCACCTTTCATCAATCTAAAGCGAGCAGGACCTTCTTCTATTGTAGTGCCAAATCACTGTTGGTGTATTGTTATTGGTTCTTAGATGAGAGTGAAATGAAGCTCTGGGGGGGAAGAAAAAGCAGCTGAACAGGACTACTCTACATGTAATCAACAGCGACTCTGACCTGGGGGGTTTCTCCAGGTGTTGGTGGGAGAATGTTGCCTTCAAGCTCTCTGTCTGAAAGCTTTATTCTTATTACATGACGTTTTTTGTTAGGGTTTGGTTAAATTTAGGCAACAAAAAAAATCAGGTTCGGGAAAAGATCATAGTTTGTTTTAAACGCCTAAACAAAACATTCAGTGACGTTAACCACGAATGTCTGGCAACAGCCACCATGTGCGCTCCAGGCAGCCAGAAGTAAGTAAACAGTGACACTGTCACTGCAGTCGGGCCCTCAATGACGTTTTTTTTAAGTGATGGCTTCAAGTGCCTAAAAAAGGGAAAGGTTGCACACTCACTAATAGATTTTCTCTCTTTTCCTATTAAGTTACTTCTTGAATAAAATGCCATTTATTTAAACTGACTTCACACGACCGAGTCCCACTTACCTTTACATACTCCAGTTTCGGGGATAGTGGCGGCTCCCGTTTTGTTTACAGAGGCGCAGGTCAGTCCCAGGGCGCAGTAGCCGTGCGCCCAGTCCTGGCCGCCGCAGGGCTCCCACTCCAGCCGGGTGCATTGATCACAGCATCCGCACGGATCCTTGGCCACTGTCCGACCACCTTCGCAGACAAGCGGGGGTTTAAAGGGACAAGTCCGGAGGTTACACGCCGTGCATTCGTGAGCCGAAAGCGCACGCACGAGAAAGAGGACATTCAGTAACACCACGGAGCATTTGTAGAACATGTTTTAAGAGAAACCCCCCCCGTTTATAAGTTTTCCAGAGAAACTGTCCGCTTCTGTCAGGCGATCAGCCACATGAACTCGTATCTCCAAAGTTGTCAAGCCCTCTTTAAAAGTTTTGTGACGAGCTTTCCCTCGGGCGTGCGATTTATTACCCAGCAGCTCTCTTCAAAAGCACACACACACACACACACACACCACGAGACAGAAGTGTGCGGACGCGTCTTAAGGGGCACCAGTATCCAGAGACAATGATTCAATCTAAGCAAGCAGTTGCGCGTCCCAAGCGTCTCATCTGGTTAAACACACGCAGAAATCCAAGAACCGAGGTAGTGGAGGTCCACTGAGGTTTCCTGCTGCTGTCAGCCACACAGAAAAAAGGGCAGTCTGAGTCCTAAATTGACATACAAGCATATAGAAATTAGCGGTGTACCCCTCCCCCTGACTGACACAGGCAGCGACCAGTCACAAGGAACGAAAGGAGGGAGGATTTGAACTGATTTACGCTTGCTCGACAACCCGACTCTGTGTGTTGCGCAATGACACAAGTTTGAATGTCTTCAGTGCGAGTTTCTTTTTCTGCTTCACTGTGGTCGCATCTAAAGAATCCATGTACCATTTTCTACTTTTAAAAAAGCGGTTCTTAAAACACTTTAGCTGAGCAACAGTCGTCTGTGTTCAAAGTGAGATCAGCATGAAGGAGTCAGTCTCCCTGCTGTAGTTAATTCTGTAATGCGCTATGAGTCTAGTCATTAATAACTAATAATCAGTATCTAAATGTTTATGAATTTCTAATTATTATAAAGCGCAGCATTATCGGTTCTGTTTAATGATACATCCAAAGTCTGTTAGAGCCTCATCGTCAAACAAACCAGGCGTTCTCATATGGAAGCAGCGTTATAATAAATGGTCCTGTCATATAAAATAACGGTAGCGGCTTTTTTGCATTTGGATCTTACATCATAATATAAGAATTAAGATATGAAGTTATATGAGTAAAAAAAGCGAGTGAGCATTTTCATAATATGAGGCAGTCTTATTAAATTTATACTTGAAACATAGCTGGGGGCGATGGCCGGCTCTTATCTCATAATAAGCTGTCTTCATCTTTTCATTTTCATTCCCATGCTTTGCTTTGTGTGTTTGTGTGAAGCTTACCTGTGTCTGTAGGTGTCTGATTGTGTATGCAGATGGCTTTGGGAAGGTAAAAAAGTAATTTGATGTCTGCTGAAGCAGTGTTTCTGCGCTCATGGCCAGATGGATGTGTGTTTGTGTGTGGGCAGTGAGCACAGCTGGAAGGATGATTGTGAGAGAAAACCAAATCTGTTGCCCTCCTATTATCTGCTGCAGGCACAAAGTAGTCATTTTTTCCAAAAGGTGAAACACACTGGGGTCATCAGATCATGTAACGACTTGTGAATATTACTGCCTCAGCGGCAAGTGGATTTTGTTGCTCTCATTGGAAATATTTACCTCTAAAAACATCAATCAGGTGTGTTCCGCTATGATTTCCCTCCATAACGTCAACACACAACAGCGCCTCCTTCATTTGCAACATCTGCCTGGAGCCACCCACTCCAACACAAACACAACATCCAGGAAACCAGCCCTGCGGCACGCATAATCAGCTCTTGCAACACAACTCAGCTCTTGTCCTCTGCCTCTCCCTCCACCCTCCCTCACCCACACTTAGAGCTCTCTTCAAATGAGACCCACTGACCGCTGGCCGGACACCCATGCTGTCTGATGACACAGACCATCACACTGAGCTTCAGTTTCCATGCACTTACACAGATTTTGGCCCAGTTGCACTGACCTATTTGCCTGGGTGACAGCCTTTAAGATCTCACAGGACCCTCATTCTCTTATAATGGACAAGTAAGGGGTTTTCATATGGTCACAGCTTTGCCTCCAGGTTCTTTACTTCCTGTATTACATTTCCACATACTCTTAGCAATCAAAGAAGGGTAAAAATCAACAGTACAATGACTGCACCAAACTAGAATACTCCCCATTGAAACTCACTGTGAGCATGTGCCCTGGTTTAAATGCTGCATAAATGTGTTGAATTGAAAATGTTCCCATGATTAAGTCTGGACTCGAGCACCATGTTCAGATTATCCATCTCTTTGGCTATTGTATCCACTGAGCCACGATTTGGTGTAAATACAGATTCTGTTGAGCAGCGTGTTCTCTAAAACCAGAGCTCATTCTGTAGTTCCAGGACTCTCAGTGTTGGTAGCTTTGTATGTGAGTCTCTGCATGGAGCAAATGGGAGGAAAAGGTGGGGCAGTGAAGGGCGGCTGCAGGGGCTGAATAACTGTAGCGTGTGTGTACTAATAATGCTCTGAGTCACGGATCTCCAAGAAAACACAACAGAGGTTCAAAAAGATTCCCTCGCTCATTCGAAGACAAGGCTGCGATGCACCTTTTCTGGAGACTTAATCATCCTTGGGGAGGGCTTAACAGATTTAGATGACTACCAGCCTCCAGTGCCCCTGTCTCTTCTTGCTTGCTCAGACGACTGAATTACATACTGCTGCTGTGGAGGCGTCAGGCTGGTGGTGAGGAGGTGTTTCAGGAGATGGGTGTGAATGATGCTTTGGAAGTGAACTGCTGGCAGCAGTAAAAGGCTGGTGGTGACACCGGGCTAAACGTAGCGCATGACATGGAGTGTTGAATGCACGTCGAGTGGACAGCATGCGGCACACCTGATTACAAGTCCCCAGGAAGCGCTGGGAGATTTTTACCCAAGTGTCACTGTTCATTGCTGAGTATCACTCTCATTTGACTTATCTCTGAGCTCAGAGTGATAGACTGGACCATGCATCCTTTGGGTGGGGTGGAGTGGGGCATGTGGAGCATAATAGCAATGTGTACTCACCGCTTAAACAGTTTGGAAGCAATTCATTGCGCCATATTTCTGCGACTAATAACAGAAAAATGGAGCATTTAGTCTGGAGGCTAAGCAGCATATATTCCAATGAATGGCCTGATGAGGTCATCTGCTTCTTTAAACAAGCAGGAAGAAAAACCTTGCAATACATGAGAAAGAGGCGTTAACAAACAAAAACCTTTTAGAAAATGAACCGAAACAAGGTTAACATATCCAACACAAAAGGGGAAAAAGGGGAAAAAGAAAGAAACAACATATTGAGGTAATATTCAGCAATTATGATTGCATCTCTTTTCCATTGCTGCCATCCAGAAGGACTCACAAGTGCTTTTGTTTCTTGTTTTGGGCTCCTAATTTGCTTGGACCAGACAGGCAGAGTTTGGAAACAGCCAGTCCCACAAAAAAAGAGAAGCTCTTTTTCTTGTGGTAGATCAAGTTCAGGAAAACACTGAACAGTTTAACATCATTTAACATATTCTCTCATCCATAGTATCTATGTGCTCTATTTTCCTCTCTTGCTTTCTCTTACTCTTTCACCTCTCTGCTCCCTCTGTCCGTTTTCCCTCCCTGTGAGGTCTGGTCCAGTTGCTGTTTTTCTTGTGGGGACTACAATAATGTGTTTTGACACTGTCGGGTCTCCTGCAGTCCTCTTGTCTCTGTCTTGCAAAAAAACCCCTAGAGTCATCACACCACCAGCAGAGTGGCAACATAGTGATACACAAAACTGCAAGTCCCCTCCTCCTCCTCTTTCTTCTTCTTCTGGCTCTAAAAAGTCCTGCTTGAACTTTTTAAAGGTTCAGTGGGTTCAAATAGCCTCGAGGATAGTTGAGGCTTCAGGTACGCCACTTTGGTTTGTAGTCTGTGAAATGGCTGTTTTCTGTTAAGAGGAAATAAATTTTAGCCGATGCTTGATCATCTAATGACTGGTACATCATAAATACTGACATGTAAATCACTGTTGTGTAAACTGACAAAAGCTTCTTCTCACTTATTTTTGCATACTTTCATGAGGAGATACAAATGAAAGACATGAAACCTTTACCCGACTTAAATCATTGGGATAAATCAACCTTTTTCAGCCCTTCTCCTGGGATGGGTCTACGGATAGTAGACTTCCTCGGACCTTTTCTCTCCCGGCAATGCAAACGCTACATCTCATGCTTTACAATAGACAGCTTACTATTACCAATACTAATTCTTTTTTTTCTCAGATAATATACATTAATAACTTGTGATCCTCTTTTCCATATAGTTAAAGTTTTTATAAAGCCTTGCTACAACCAGTACTTTTATTCATGACAGTGACGGCATTCCCACCAGCCTTATCATGCTTATATTCTAAACAAGCATGTTTAATGGTAAAGCTAAACACTGGTCTGTTAGCACACTGATCCTTAACTCAAAGCATCTCTAAGCTAAAGTTTAGTTTCACAGAAATGCACATATCAGCTGTGGACTAAATAACAAAGAATAATTGCTAAATTGCTAACAGATTATCTCTAAACCCAACAACATACACACAGTCTGAAAAGCCCCTTTCTGTTACCAGCTAGATCAACACTTTCTGCAAGAGCTGCAATGACACATAAGGTTTTTGGGTTCGATTGGCATCAGGAGTCATTATGACTCAGCCCCAGACCCTTCCTACATTCATGGCTCAAATCCTTTGGCTCCAGACTGTGCCCAGCTCTGGGCCTCTCACTTTCCCTTCAACCCTTTTACCAGGAGATCCTGTGACCTTGCAGAGCAGACGGCCACTTGCTTGTTTGACAATTACAAGTGGCATACTTGCTCACCCCTGTTGTGCTCCAGTGGAACGTTAAGTGGACCTCTCAGAAGTTTTAATCTTCAAATCTATGCGATGATGGTGAATTCCTCAGTGGATTGAAGCCTGAAAGAACCCTTGTGTCCAGAACCCATGACACCTGCCCAGTGTAATCTTCCCTTTTACACATGAGATCATTGAGACAATTGAACTAGCATGCCTCGAGAGGTCTATGGTTACAGCAAATGAGTAGAAGGCAAAGCAAAGTCATATACTACTTTGATGCTGCATGATTGTATTCTTGTACACGTGCATGTAAAAATGCTTCTTACAGACCATTTAAGTTGTCTTGCTGTGTTTTGTTGCATTATTGCACCTCCACCTGCAGAAGCACAGCAAAAAATGTACACAGACACCAATATATTATTAGATGATAAAGTTGTTGCAAGAAAAATGTTGGCAAAAAGTTTCTTATTCAAATATTCAGCAGATGTGAAGCAAAAAAAAAAAGGAGAGGGCATTTTGAAATCGACAGATATTGGCATCTTTGTGTTTCATCCATACAGTTTACTGGTACAGCTGGCTAACCAACTGTGCTAACCAACTGTGCTAACCAACTGTGCTAACCAAGTGTGCTAGTGTTAGCTGATAACTGAGCACTTCATCCTGTCATTGAAAGATGGTTGGAACCCGAACATCAGTGATCAGTAGTACCTTATCCACCTGACAAACCTTAACAATTCATAGGGGACTGCCTGTAAAACCTATTAATACATTTTAAAGCCTACGACTGATTTCACCTAGCGGCACCTAGCTTGACAAATGTGACCTCGACACAGAGCACAGTTTGGGTGAGGACCTTTTTGAGGACATTGTGCGCAATAATGATTAAAATCTTTCAAATAATCGAGGGGGAGTTGCAATTCTTGTAAAATGTGTACAGATAGAAAACAAAATGCGTTCAGAAACCAAAGGGTGATGTCCTGGTAGCTACATCTGTCTTTATATACATGCAGAATCAATGGTTTCTGGTCACATGATGCTAGACGTTTCTCACATGGCATCAGTCACTCATTTCTTAATAGTGCCCACCATATTGAAAATGATACATCCATTGTTTATGAGGGGAAAATATGCATTCCCTGATTGGTTGGCAAGACACATTATTTTGCTAGTGACCAGTGGTTGCCAGGAGTTTGCTGACTGGGCTCTAACTTTGTGCAACTGATGCTCCAGAAACCGATTTCTCAACAACTGCAACCAACCTCCAGCAACCACTTGCCAGGAGTGCAGGGAGCACACATTTTGACCTCAGAACCAGTTGTTGCCTGTTGGTTGCTGACCAGTTTCTAGGCCTGTGTGACTGGGGTCTTACTCACTTGAACCCACACTATCACCATGATTATCCCACATTCAAAACACTTGGCCATATAATGTCATGCTTGTGTTAGTGGTCACATTTTAATGGCTGTGTGTCCTGAAAGCCTCAATATTCTTTCTCCCCCCCATATTTAACTTGGGTACTACCAAAACCCTAAAAATCTGATGTATCATATCTGCCAAGCGTGCTTGGCTTGTTAGAATATTACATTGTAATTTGCAGGTTTTCAGTACATATCAGCGACTACACATTTGTCTGCTGTTTCTATACATATAATGGGCAATCTTAACTCTGTGAACGGGAATGAGAATATATTAACATTGTTTTTAGATTCCTAAAACTTCAAACCTCATGTAGTGTTTTACCTAGCTGGTGATGATAACTATAAATATGAAACACAAAATAAATAAATGAAAGGAAATGAGTATTCTACAGCAATTAAATCTTAACACACTATCCACAATAAATCTACAGTTTCATCAAGTAAAACAGAGTCATATGCTTGATTAAAAGCATTCTAACATAAAAAATATACACCTGCTACTATACATGGCGCAGTTCCTGTGCGATCTGTGGGGGAGGATCCTCAGCTAAAGGTGCCAGTTTCACAGGCAGACCTCCAGCTGGCAGAGGAATGTCACAACCTGTGTTTCAGCTGTAAATGATCATAATTACAGTGCCAATAACTCAAACACTGGGGCAAAACAACCACCTTGCGGGGGGGAGGGGGATGATCACTGCTTAATGTCATGTCTGGGACACAGATTTACTCCCGTCTTTGTCAGGGGAAGGACGGGCAGCAGGAGCAGGAATGTGAGAAATGTGTGCGTTCTCTGACCTTTATGAAGGTGAGGCAACAAACTGACATCATTACCACAGCCAACATGTGCAAACCTGAAGCAACACGGGCCAAAGAACAGTATAGACACAGGTCAGATGAAGGGGAGAGTGAAAGGTATGTGCTGTATAAATACTTATGTTACTTCATAAACTTTTTTGATACTTGACAAATATGACATGAGTGAGCAGTATAAATTGTTTTAACTGTAACATCCTGGGACAAATTCCATTTGGATATGTTCACTCACTTTAAATCAACAAACTAAACTGCTCTCATGTGCTTTTTTTAGTATGATGCTACAGCATTCAGATGGTTTGAATTAACATGACACAGGAAGGGGAAACAACTACCTTGGCTCTGTCCACAGGCAGTAAAATCCACCCACGCACACCTTGAAAACTCACTAGCTGACTACCTGCAGTTCATCATCATGAACCAGGCTAATATGAAGCAGGATGGAACATTAGGTATGGGGTAAAACCGAAGCTTACTCCTTTCTGGATTGAGTTTATTGCATGCCAATTAATGACCTTTAGAGGTACCGGTTAGCAGATTGTCAGGAGCTAATTGGTTTTCCATGTTTCCAGGCTAAAGAAAGGCAAAAGCCTTTTACTCTGAAGAGGCAGGGACATATCAGTCTGTGCATCTATATAATAACTCCCATAAAGAACACAAATAAGTGTACTGACTCCTTTGTCAGTACAAATGTTGCTAACTTTCAGACTTGTGGCTCGTCATTTCAAAGCTCTCGCCATTGTTTTTCCTTGTTAAGTTTAGTTTTAGTTCAATTCAGTTGTATTTATACAGCACCAAATCACAACAACAGTGCAAAATAAGGAAAAAACCCTACAATAGTAGACAGAAAACCTAAACTTTCTCATGACCCCCTTATGACCAAGCACTTGGTGACAGTGTGGAGGAAAAACTCCCTTTTAACAGGAAGAAACCTCCAGCAGAATCAGGCTCTGGGTGGGGCAGCCACAGTGTGCACAGTATAGAAGTGATTATTGGAATTAAACATTTTTGTCTGTCATTCTGTCAGTGCGCCCCAGGGCAGCTGTGGCTACATGTAGCTGCCATCACCAGTGTGTGAATGAGTGCGTGAATGGGTGGATGACTGGATGTGTAAAGCGCTTTGGGGTCCTTAGGGACTAGTAAAGCGCTATATAAATACAGGCCATTTACCATTTATTTACCATTTTTGAGAGAAAGGACTGAAAAATAGTACTTGAATGCAAAAATATACGTTTCTTAAAGCAGTGCTGCCACCATGTGGTTGAATAGCGGCAGTACAATGTGGAGAGCGCTCTGAGCTCACACAGTTTAATCACACAAACCATCAACCTGTAAGACAATCACTCTGGCTGCCAGTCAGCTCATGTGAAAAGAAACATCTAAAGGCAGGAAGCCTCTATCCCTCCTGGGCAGAGGCTTTCACTGGCTTAGTCACGCTCTCTTCCTGTTTTTCTCCCACCGCTAACAACCAACAAACAATACTAGGAAGGGGTTCTGCTCTTTGTCTAGACGATGGTCTGTCAGCTGCGTATAAACCGATTCAGTGTGCAGCCCGAAAGGATCTATGACAAGTGACCTGTCTGAGTGAGGTCAATTAGACTACTAGAGCACAGCTTGGCTTAGGTGAATTCGGGTGCATTTCACCCTTTGCATGTTGCGCTTGTGCAAAATGATCCTACCCGTTGAGGATATGTGAATATGAGCATTTATAAATGTAAAAGGCAAACAACCTTTGGCTGCAGCGCAGGAGTGTTTTATTCTGCAAAAACTGTGTATTTTAAGTCTTGCTTAAAATACATCAGTGAAAGTTTAAAGTTAAAATCATTACGTAATGACATACTTTGATCGATAGAGGGCAGAGTGACACAACTATCCAACTTTAAGGGGTTTTTAAGGTCACAATGAACTATAAGAAGCAAGCAGAGCATTTCATGGCACTACTTGATAACTACCATTATCAGTAAGAGCATTAGAAAGAAAACAGAAGTCATTTTTAATTTTGCATCTTACCCACTGAGATACATTAAACATTGGCTAAGAGAGTGAATGGCTTACAACAGCTGCCCCCCATCGCCTCCACCAGCCACGAATCGAACTGTGTGACTATGCTTTGGGCAGTTTAGTAATGTCTCAGCACAAACACCAAGAAGTACTGATCTTACTCATGTCATGTTCTAACTGCGTGTGTCAACACTGGAGAGCTTGTAAAGTGTTACTCATGCAAAACAGTGACTAAGTTGATAAAGCTTTTGACTTGACAGATGCTAGCAGTACCTCGCTGTCTTTGAAGCCTCGTTATTCCTTTGAGTAATTTGTAAGATGACATTTGACATGCTTCATGGTTCACCATGCAAGCTGTAAATGAGCGTGTGTGTTTGTGCATATGTGTGTGTGTGAATGACGGGAAGAGAGAGAGACAGTGTCAAAGTAGGTATAGGGGCAGACTTTCTGGAGCCAGCTCCCACATGCCCTCTGACTACCTATCAGTGGTCAGACCAACCTCATCTCTCCAAGCAGGCGATGATGATAAGAGTGGCAGAGAGAGACAGAGAAACAAAAAAAGGAAGAAGGAAAAAATGAGATGAGGATAAAGGGTGAGGACAAAAAAAAAGATAAGAAATGAACCAGGTGAGAGGGTGGTAACGATGCGAGTCAGTAGACAGCGGTGACAGAAGGAGACAAAGGAGAGAGAGATCAGCTAAAGAGGCAGCAATGGCAGAGAAAGAGAGCCACAGAGAGTGAGAGGGAGAGAGCAGAAAGCATTGCCCTGAGGCATAATTTCTCTGTCTGCACTCAGTGTAGGGAGGCCAACAACAGTGTCATACACAGCTGAAGACATTCACTGGCAGCCAAAACGCACATCTGGGTTTCTCATAATGAAATGCAGTAGGCTGCAAAGTTTTCCTGTGCAAAACAGTAGAGAGAGCAGTCAGCGAATGTCAGTGTTAAGTGTGTGTGGGTCTTTTTTTAAAAACTTGGCACTAGAGCTTTAACTCCACGCACATGCGTATGCATACAAACCGCATGCACAGACGGCATTTATTGGCATTTTTCTGGCATTTGATGGAACTGCAACTTTGCAACCTTATTGAGTGAAAGAACGGTTTCCAATCCTGTGACAGATTGTGCCAGGGCCTGCCCCAGGTTAGGAACAAATCATTTCATGGACTTACTATGTGTCAACTGCTTCCAAAATACACACACACACACACACACACACACACACACACACACACACACACACACACACACACACACACGTGCTGCCAAGCTGTTCAAATCCTCTGCATGTGCAACATATACTCCATCTCCCCCCCCCCTCCCTCCTCCCCTGCCACTCTTCTTTTCAACATCCTTGCACAATACATAAGAGTTGGGATTAGGTTACACATTCAGGTTGGACCTCTCGATTGCTCCCTGGGGATGTTGGGAAGAGGTAGAAGGGAGAAAAAGCAAAGCCAAAAAAAAAAAAAGTGGAGCTGATGGAAAGAAGGTCCACAATAACAATCTGTTTCCTTGCGTGTTGGGGCCTGCAGGCTAACTTAGTGCACCTGTTGTGGAAGCTTACACTAGCTGGAGAGCTATATGTAATGTGTGTGTAGGGTAAAAGAGGACTGGGTAGTGATCCAGTGAGGCACCTGTACTATGGCTGAAAGCCAGCTGGGAAGAGGCCACAGCTATCCGTGCGCTATCCATTCGCACTCTCTGCGCACTTGACGACCCCTGTACCCTCATGTTAACCCCATGTAGAGTCACATATATGTGTATATGTGAATTGTGCACCTTCTCCACCACCTGCTCAGTTTCACTAGGTAATTGGGTAAGTGTGTAATATGGTTGGTCATGGCTATCTGCGACCGGGTAAATGTGACCCAGGCAGCGGCACAGTTTGGGAAATAACCGAGGATCTGTTTATGATTTCAGGGGAGCGGTGCGGGGGGAGGGCGGAGGGACGCAGCAGAGTTGCGGTAGCAATGGCATTTAGTTTGGTTCAAGCAGCACGACTGTAATATGAATCACTCACATCCACCATTTTATTGGTTTCTGTGTAATCACGCTTTGTTGGAGTTTTTCTTTTTTACATTTAACAACCTCAGCGGCACTTTGTGTGCTACGGGTTGTTGTCATTGTTTATGAAGAACCAAAAATGAGAACATGTGACTTGGTAGGATATAGGGTTTATTGACTGACAGCACTTACTCCTACTCATCTCCCTTCACAACCAGTCCCAATTGTCTGACACCGTCGTAAAACCCCGCTGGCCGGGAATATGATTCTTTTAAGTTTCCGCTGAGAACAGCCTGTCTTGCCAGTATCCCTCAAGGGGACTGCTGCTTTTACTACACTACGCCACATCAGATTAGTGTTTCACTCTACCCATCACTTCAGACAAGAAGATGAGCAATCTCCTTTCGGTTGCATCACACATTGTGGTTTTGATGACATGTTTTCAACACATTCTTCCTAGTTTTCTCTGGAGGAACTCTGCATCCATCTCATCCATCATCCAACTTGGAGGGATCACATGAGACAGCCATGTATCTTGTCATTTCTCTATGGCTCTCCTCTGTTTGGCGAATTAGAGAAACTGCATGACAACATCATCGAGAGCAGTCAGCGTAGCGTAGAGCTTATTATCCCTCATTGCCTTCGCCAGGAACAGGAAATGAACTAAACAGGGCTGGGGGGGTGTTTCACACTAGAGTGATTAAGCGACTTTTTATACCACCTAACCAAAACACAATTATCCAATTCCCTAAACTACATATTACATTTATATAATAGGTTGCAGTTGGCTTTAAGACGCAGAGCGAGGTAGGTTTCTCGGGTCCATTTGATGGAGCGTGTGTTTGGACTTTTTCGCTTACTCATTATCAAAGTCTGCTTTTAAAAATAGCAGGTTTGCTGTTAATTTAGGAAATACGTAACCATGTTAACTGGGCTGTCAGACATAAGCCAGAGATGACTGACAGCTACTGAGGATAAGCCGATTCAGCAGAAGGTGCCTGGAGAGCCTGCCACAACTCTAACTTATAAACATGTCTCCATGCTGTTTCCTCAGTCTGACAGGGCTGTCACGGGGCATTACACTACACCCTGGCTTTGTTTTTTTCTCCTGCTCAGTTTCTTCCATTCTTTGCTTCACCCATTTGCACCAAATCAACTCTTTTTTTGCTTTCAGGTTCCAGCATCTAGCATGTTACCTTTTTTTTGATAAATGCCGTCTCTTTTAGTCCATCCATTTACTTATAGTATACCTCTCAGTCCCTTTCAACTCTTCCTCAGCCCAGCTCCCTCCTCCTCCTTCTGTTGTTGTCAGACAAGGCGGACTCTGTCTGACTGCACTTGTGTGAATATGTGCGTGTCTATGTGTGCGTTTGCAACTGTTGATATCTGTGTGCGTGACAGCGCTCTGTACGTGTGTGAGTGTGTGTGAGTGAGTGGGAGAGAGCCTTGGGGGCAGCCCTCCTTTGTCCTCCCAACCATCTCCCAGAGATGGATGTGTCTTCAGGGAATTGGCCCCCGAAGAAAAGCGCCTCCAACTCGCTCATATTAAATTCTGCTGAGCAAATACAACCTACCAGCATGCCCCCCCCCTCCACACTCTTTTTTCTCTCTCTTTTGAAAGAAGCTCATTTAGTTCATGCGCTCTTGAGTGGGAGACAGAGAAGAAGGAGAGCACCAGTGTGAAAAAAAAAGTTAGCCCTGCTTCTCTCACAGATTCACTTTATGAAACAGCTCATGGAAGCCAATATATGTCATGGCATGGGCTCGGATATCTTTAGAAACCATTTTTAGGCTCCTTTTGTTGACACATTCGGATGGCACGCTATTCTCGTTGAGCTTTTTCTGCCACTGGCCTCTGCATGCTCTTTTTCCTTCTTGTCCTGTTTGAAGCCACTGTCTGGCAAAGGGTCGTTAAAATGTGCGCTTGCCCTAACTTACTCGTCCTTGGAGGACAATAACAGCCCAAAGGACAAGGTTCCTTCTTTTATTCTCTTTCCTAATGCATCCACTTGCCTCTCCCTAATTTCCCCCTCTCCACTCCTCCCCCAGGCTTAAGGCTCAGCACCTGTGTGCCCCTCCCCCTCCACACTAAACTTTTTTTTCACCCCACCCCCGGCTCCCCTCCCTTTGGCAGAATGCCTGATGCACTGACACAATCACAGCTCTTTGCGTGAGAGGGAGTGCCTTTCTCTCCGCGCCTCAGTGATTTGTGTGCGAAGAGATACACATGCATGTGTTCTCCGTGCAGTAAAGTCAGATTAAAAAAAAAGAAAAAGAAACAACCAGAGTTTTTGCAGAATAACAGCCAGGTTTGTGAACTCAGCTCTACTTCCAATCGCCTCTTACCCTTCCTCGACTACTCATCCGCTCCCCGCTCCTCGTCTTCCCTTGCTACTGCCCTCGCTTCAACTCCAGACTGACTTTGCAATTCATTTTGATGCGACTTTACTAGTGAAGGGAGATTTTAAAAGCCTCGCACCTGCTCTCTAGTAAATGCCGCTATAAACATAGCTGGGGATGTAAAACTTTTATTTCCACATCCCCATGCCCACAGATTGCAAAGCCTCCATCCTCCCCCATGCATCTCTGCTCCTCTAAGTCTTTGTCACTGCTCTGCCCGATTGAAACCTTGAGCCAACGCACAGGCTTGCAACCCCCCCCCCCAAAAAAACCCCACTCTGCCTTCTCTCCGAGGCACCAATAGCTACATGGCACTGCCCCAAACATATGGTTTTAATACCCCTTCCTCACTCACTCTTGTTTTTGATCCACTTGTTTTGCATTTCTGTTTCAGTGCACATGTGTACGTTCACACGCAGTAACTCCACACCACGCCATTTCTTAACGGAAACATAACTTCTAGGCAATCGTGTCACAGAGATGTGATGTATTTGCACTCCGCATGCATTCCCCTCCTCGCAGCATGTGGCACTGATTGCACTATTTTTTATCCCAATATCAACGAAGCAGTCCTTCAAGGTCAGGCAGTAATGTATCACTCGCTGCCTCGGGCTCATCTACTGTTTCCACTGCACGTCCTCCCTCTGGCAGTAGGAAATTTGCATGGTTTTCATTATCAAAAAAATGTTGCCAAAGACCAATCATTCTTATAGTAGTGACCAGAGTGCTGCATTTAGGTTTGCATACATAAAAACAGAAACATATATTGATAGGAAGATGCTTTAGGTACAGTTTCCACTCTTTAATCTTGCACCAGCGTGAGATTCCTAAATATGATCTTTGATAACTGAAACATAGATAACATAAACAAAGCGAGACTTTGATGAACTTGATTTCTTAAATGTAACGGTGTTGCATCAGACAGAACGCGCTGATGAGAGCTGATGGGGGGGGGAGTGTTTTTTTAGTTGGTGTGTTTGTGTGATCAGTGCTTCAGAAGCTGTGTAATCTTCAAACAACCAACCATGACCACAAGTTGCGGCTAATCCCCATCATGTGACCATGGAGCAGTTTGAGTGAAACACGAATGGATGAAGACCGGTAATTAAAGAAGCGGATCCCCTCCACCAAAAGAAGCCAGGATGAGATGGCGGTCCTTGAGTCATGCTGGCTGCTTTTATCTAACTCTCTAATTAGGCAGAAGAAGAGCAAATGAAGAAAAAAAAAAAGAGCTAAAATAAAATGCTTTGTTTTCCAAAAAACAAAAAACTCAGACATGGATATCCATCTTCATCTGGCTGCAATAAACGTACAGCGTAGTAGATTGTGTCTGACATGAACAACAATTACACAGTGTGTTTAGTTCTCTAGCTGAGGAAAGTTTTCACACAAAGACTCAGCGGGCTCTGCCAAATGCTCTCAGCTGGCTAGTTTCCAATGAGAAACTCTGTATGCCAGATACAGTCATACAGCACAGCACATAGCATCCAGTGCACTCTCATAATGCATCACCTGGATGCTGGGCAGTGGCCAGCAAAAGCTCCCCTCTGTGACAGAGGATTAAGAGTTTAAACCACCTCCTTATTGTCAAAAGTCCTAATGAGACTGTGATTACTGGCTGGCACTAAAGGCCCCCAACTCTCTGTATGTGTGTAAGTGTACTGCGATGCACATGTGAATATATCTCAACACCTTTATGTCCAAATTAGTGGTTGTGTAAGTGCATGTGTGTGACTGTTTCTGTTTTTTAATGCATCTGCAACCTTCCTAAGAAAGGTCAAACAATAAAAATGGCACCAGAAAAAAAAAAAAAAAGACAATAAAAAGCCTATGAGAAAGGAAAGTTTTTAAAGCAGTGGAAGAAGACAAGTCAAGAGATTTATCTGCAGTGTTCGAGTACTAACTTTGTTCTAGCTGTGTAATCTTCTTGGACCTTATGTCTACAAAAGCAGTAAATCATTTAAATTTATTACTGAAGACCTGTTGGAAATTAGTTTGCCATTTCTTCCAATGCATGAATAAAAACCCAAATGCTTTCTGTAGAAATCCATGTATTGTGGAATATTAAAATATCTCGCAAAACCTGGAACCAGTATGATCCAGTCACTAAAAACAAACATGATGAACAAGTCAAGTGTGGTAGTTCTATCTTTAGGTCTTGGTCAAACTGCACTAGAAGCCCACTGGTGACCCTTGGTGACCTCCACTTGTGTGTATTCCCAACCAGTTCACAAGTGACAGCATGAGTTTGCTGGCTACCAACAGGTAAAATCGGGTGCAAAGAGGATGCTGAACCTTGGGATTGCTTTGGTTGTTAGCATCCTGCAACCAACACATTTAAAAAAGGCTTAATTTTAACTTTGAAGGTAAACTGTTTCTGTTTGTGCATATTTCACACACACATTTCATTATAACTTGGAAAGTAATTTGCAAGTGTTTGCAGACAAGTTTGCATCTTCAATGCAAACCACAAATGAGTGTCTCAATCTGCTAGTGACCAAAGCAATTGCAGGGTTTCTGGAGCACAACCTTATACATCTTTGTGACCGATTTCACCTACCGACTGACAGCAAAATCTTGCTGACTGGTCACAGAATACACTATGACCAGTCAGCAAGTGATTACTAGGGGTTCACTGACCAGTCTCTGGCTTGCATGAATGGGTCTTTAGCAATCAACTCCACAGGAACTGGCAGCAACCACTTGCAGCTGATTGGGGGATACACATTTTTCCCTCAGCTGGTTGTCAGCAGGTCTCTAAGGCCTATGTGCCTGAAGCCTTACTCTTAGGACACTGTGGTCTACATGAGCAAACAAGTTGTTAATGTGAGAAGAATGAATATTTAGTTTAGTGTTACACTGCTGATTTGCTTGATGGGCTGCCAGTGTGGTCACATTATAAATGGCAGCTGCCATTAGAGCTTCTAGCTCTCTCTAGCTCTCCTGATGCTGAGGTGTCTACTCACCTGATTTGCATAGCTGTTGCAGGTAAGAGTCTCGTTTATGCATCCGCTGGTTACAGTGGTTACATTGTTGCTGCTCATGGTCTTGTAGAAGTTCACTGTGGATTTTTATACTCTTGGAAGCCACAGATTCACATACTGTTGGCATACTGGTTCTTTTGCGCTGTTGGTTAATTTTATTGTTCATCTCCCATCATTTGGTTTGTGTCCTTGAAAACAATCCTTTACCATTTTCCTAACGGTCTGGGCACCAGCTAGCTTTATAGTCAGCTTTTTGCTTCAGTCACAGCGGGCTTCCATTTAATTGCTGACCCTAAATGTTTTCTTAGACTTGGTGTAATTTGTCAGGTCTTTGAGTCCTCTTTTAGAATTACATATGGGCCATATGTATGCATATTGTACATGAAAGTTTGCTTCAATTTCAACATATTAAACTGTTGTTGACTTTAGAGTAAATGGTGTCTGGTTAATCATCTCGCACTACTAATATTTGGTTTGTTTTGCTCTAAACTGAAGCCAATTTAGTTCAAATTTAGTTCCTGTACTTTGTTTTTGAGTGGTTGTTTTGACTTATGCAACTGCCTTTTAATTTGTCCTACACCACTGGAAGGAAGCTCCTTTTTACAGCTGCAGATCACCAGTGTGTTTCAGCAGTAGGGTTAACAACAGAAAAAGTGTATTTGATGAGTTTCCTTTTGTTCGGGACATATTAATAACTTGTGTCTTATCTCATTCAGAAGCCGAGACGCTAAAGTGGTTGGGTACCTTTGGTGGTGGGTTCCCGTTCCTGATTTCTGGGGTTTTAGGTGCATATTTGTCACACTTACATGCTTCAGATCATTAAATAACTTTAAAGTTTGACAAAGATAACCTGAGTAAGAGTAACTTGAGACAAGCCTTTTTGGTCAGCAGTGGTTTTCTCCTTGTAACTTAACCATGGATGCCATTTATGCCCCATCTCTTTCTTATTTTTGAATCATGAACACTGAACTTAACTGAGGCAAGTGAGGCCTTCAGTTTTTGTTAGATGTTGTTCTGGGGTTTTTTGGGACCTCCTGGGTGGGTTGTTGATACGCTCTTGGAGTTATGAAGGAGTAAGTGTTCGCCACTGTTCCAAGTTCTCTCCATTTGTGGTTAATAGGTCTCAGCGGGGTTCACTAGAGTCCCAGAGTCTTAAAATTGACTTTGTAAGCCTTTCCAGACTGACTAAATGTCAATGATTTTGTTTCTCAGCTGTTTTTTTTAAGATCGTGGTGTGATGTGTTGAGATCATTCAGCCTACTTCACTTTGTCAGACAGGCTTTTTAAGTGATATCTTGATTCAACACGTCTGGCAGTAAATAAATATCAAAATCATTGAAAAACTGCATTTTATATTTACTTTGTTTGTCATTGACTAAGATTAAAACATGTTTGATGATCTGAAACCTTGATCTGTAACAAAAATATAAAAAAACTAAGAAATCAAGATGGAAGAAATACTTCTCACAGCACTGCACTTCTGTGTGCTGTGGTTATTTATTCACTCTTGTTTGAGCTGCACCTAAATGTGAATGTGTGTAGGAGGTGAAATGCAAGTGTGAATCGGGTGGTTCTTTGGACTGCTCTTCTCTTGGCAACCCCTACGCTCACTGGTAGGCCACAGCTCTGAGCTGATGTTTAAAAGCATATGTGTGAATGGACTAACAGCTCTTTTATTTAGTGTTTTTAATCATTTTCAATAAAACAACTCCTTAATGATCTGAACTCATCTCTGTGAAGCAGTAAGACTTGAATGCCTTCTTGGTGATTGGTACAGTTTTGAAGTAAATATTCCCTGAGTACAATTCCCAGTTTTCCGTTGTTGGGTTTTCCTTTTTAACATTAAAGCTTTCAAGTTCTTGGTCACCACCACCACCATTGTGTGTTATGCAGTGTTGCAAAGGTTATTTTAAAAAAGTATTCGACTACAGTTTGCAGAATACAGGGCCCAAAATGTGGCTTGTAACATATTCTGTTAAGTTACTCAATGTGAGTAACGTATTCTGAATACTTTGGATTACTGAATATATTGTCATGCTTTTTGCAACTTCATGAATGTACTATTGCTACGTGATTTATTACAATTACTGAAGGCCACTTGCCACCGAGCTAACATTGTTAGCTAGCGTTAGCTGAGGTTAGTTCATAGTTCATTATTTGCAGCTAGCAGGTTGTTAATGCTATCCATCAAGTCTAAGGCTACGTTCACACTGCAGGTCTTAATGCTCAATTCAGATTTTTTGATCAAATCCGATTTTTTTTGTCTGCTTGTTCACACTACAAATAAAATGCGACAGCAAACGCGCTCTAGCGTGAACCCTCAAAGTGGCCGCATGCACAAAAGAAGACGTCACACACAACGCGCTCTGTTTAGACCCAGAACAACAGTATTGTTTGACTGATGGTCCTTAATATAAAGACTTGTTTCAAACTTTACGTTTTCCAATTTTGCTTTAAGTTATTTAGTTATTTACATATGGCCTAATAATGATCCTTACTGCTGTTTTAGAGGAGCGACGCTTCAAAGGATAGTTGCCGATTTCTGTCAGAATCTGCAGATTATACAGTACAAATAAAATGTTAAAGTTTCTCCAACGTTGTCTTCCCAACATCCACACTGGATGGCCAGGAAGCGTTCGCGATGTCTTCTCAGGCGCTTCTCCGGCGCTGATAAAGTGACCCAGGTCGCTTCATATGTATGGGATTTGTGCTGTTCTCACTGTCATACCATGATCGGATATGAGTCGCATAGGGACAGAAAAGTTGGACTTGATGCGCTTTTGCCTGCAGTGTCAACGTAGCCTAACAGTCTGCAATCTATTTACCAACCTCAGCTAACACTAGCTAACAATGTTAGCTCGGTGGCAAGTAGCCTTCAGTAATAGTAATAAATCACTAAATACTGAAAATACTTAAGTGGCACATAACCTAGGTAGCTACCCAAACTAAAACAAGGTAGTAGCAGTAGGCTAATGTTAGTTTTAAAAAAAGAACTCACTTCCAGATGTTTGTTTAGGTTGGAGGTGGAGTCTTTTGACGCTGAGAGCAGCTTGTTTGCTGGTAAACAGAGTTTGCATTGGACGGTCAGATTTCTCCCATCCCTTTCTTCTTTGAATGTGAAGTGGTATTGGAATTTCCAAGTAAGAAATGCACTCCTGCTCGTGCACTGCTGGCTCTGTTGTGATGGCTTCAGGTCCTTTGTGTAACTGACGCCACTAACATTAACATGACGCTTACATTAGAGCCTCTAATTTCGTGTTTTGTTTGGGTTTCCAGCAATGTGTGGAATTACCAAAATTAGAGAGGGGATAGCTTAACATATGAAACTGGAAAAGACCGCTGTGTAATCTGTTTATTTCAACAAAGTAACTGTATTCTAATTATCCCCTTTTTAAATGGTAACTGTAACAGAATACAGTTACTCATATTTTGTATTTTAAATACATAACGCCAGTACATGTATTCAGTTATTCCCCAACACTGGTGTTAAGTTGACTTTGTCCCCCTCTTGCGCCACACTAAGTTGGTGTGCTCATGAATATATGTCAATAACTCATGATACTTTCCTCAATTCTTGAGATAGAGTTGATTTACAGATTCCTGTTAAATTTGGGTTAGGATTAGGCAGGCAGTATTGGAGCCAAGGCATTCAGGGGGGGTGGGAAAGCGAAAGCCGTATGGACGTTGCATATTTTTGGACTGTGGGAGGAAGCCAGAGTACCCACGCTGCAACAAGCAGACCATGCAGACTCCACTAGACGTGCCCCAGCTGCCCGTCAGGCTCGGACCTTTCTTGCACAGAGGTGACAGTGCTAGCCACTGTACCGCCCTAGTTCTCCACAATAATTGCTAATTACACCTTTAAATGATCAGATACTTGCTGTACATTCAATTTCTCTGTGTGCAGAAAACTTCATGAAAGTTGTAATCTCTGTCACGTTAACAGGATGAACCTACTCCATGAGGCCTGATTTAAATCTTGCACACTGTCATTATTTATGCCAGTTTCTAATGTGTGTGTGTGTG
>NW_005187524.1:1239715-1250347 GCF_000239375.1 Pundamilia nyererei
CACACATACACCACACACCACACACACTTTCAGACAGTTGCATACAAAATCCCACGTGCACACACAGACACACACATACACGCACACAAACACCACATGACCAGATGAAGAGGAACCATTGTTCAGCATCACAGGACCTCTTGACACAGACACACACAATTCTCCTTCTCCACAGCCTTTCGTGGAACCACCAGAGTCAGCCTTGTTTTAATATTCTGTGGGTTACATGCTTCCACTGACACACACAAACACACAAACCCTCTGTGAACGTGTCTTCAACTATGAGCTTCTGTGTGCATGTATGTTTCTGGCACAACAGCAGTCAGCGTTTTGTGACACGAATTCATCCAGACTTGTGAAACGCAGAGAGAAACCCCTCTGCTTGCTTGTTGGCTCGTGAGCTTCAGCGTGATAGAGCTGTCAGTTTGCAGCAGGCAGAGACACTGGCAGGCCATCAACCCGTTGAGCCTAAAGCGGGTGAGGTCAAACAGCTGACCTCCAAGTCTTGACGTCTGGAGGGGACATGGATTGCAAGAGTCAAGAGTTCACAGGGGTGGACGCATTTGACCAGATTTTAAACTCTGTTCTCGTTTCTGCATAGACCAGTCACAAGACAAACATAGTCAACTATGATTTATGAGCTAAGGGCCTTTTTTTAATTTTAATTTTTTACTACAGATAATGTGACAGCTTTGGTTAGCTTTTGATCTGACTTCCACCTTTTTTATTTTCTGCATGTGAACTGAAACTACCTCAAGGATGACTAATTCGTTTACTCTTATATTTATGACAATGATTATTGTCATTTCATGCTATTGGTAGGTTATGTATTTATTGTTGACTCTCACCCCTGCAGTGCCTGCTACTATACTGAATCACTTAAATGGCTGACAGTCTGAAAGGCTTTTTAAATGAATCCATTTTGCATTATTTTATGGATAAGTAAAGTTTAATAATCATTACTAAATGAAATCAAATGGATTTTTTTAGCTTCTTTTCAGCTTCTTGTAGTGTGTTTGATACATTATGCTGACACTAAACATTTTGTTAAGAAGATTTTTGATTCTGGTCATTCAGAACCGAATAACAATATTCGACTCAAGGCCATATCTCCAGTGCACAGTAGCAGCTCTGTGCAGCCAGTTGTGCATCTCAACGCAAACTCTAGAAATCAGTTTGGTCACGATAACTGCACAACTGCTCTTACTGAAACCCCGCCAGCTGCCGTATTTGTCGTACAGAGTGAACGCAAACATGCACAGCTGTGAGAGTTGTGTGTAAAACCACAGATACTCGAGGGAAATGCACCTGTGACTGAGTAAGATTATCAACCCCCCTGTGCAAGTGTCTAAGCCTGACCCGAGAACCACATCCCCTCACCATACACATTCGTACACCCAAAACCAACACATCACCCTGTCTCCCCCATTCCCCACTGTTAAGTACTTAGCAGACAAAGCAGAAACAAAAAAGCTCTAACTCTAACTAAACGTTCTAGCTTAACAAATATGCAGAAGACAATTGTACCACTTATTACAGTTGACAATCTTTGGGGACGGCACTGCTGTTCCTGTTTTCACTGAAGTGCACAGCCGAGTGTCACAATATCGCCTCATTCCATGTGAAAACAAACAAGTGCCACACTGTCACTTCCCCTCTTGAACCATGAACCCCTGCTGGCATCCTGTGTCAGAGTGATAAGCAATCCCCTGATACCTCTCAGGCCCTCTCTGAACAAAAGAACCACAGGAAGAGGTCAGGCATAATTTCTTGGCAGGCTTATGCCTGCCAAGAAATTATGGCGTTCCATATGTTTCAGGTTGAGCCTAAGTCAAAACAAATCCCCTGACCGCACAGTGCTATCATATACAATTAGAAGAAATACAACTCATTTATGGATGGACTGGTGTTTTTTCCGCTTAGGTAATAATGATATACATGCACTTTGTCAAATATTGTAAGCTTGATCATCAGTCATCAGTACTCTCAAAGACCTGCTATTTACTTTGTTTGTTGTGAAATCTCACACAAGCTAAATTTGCAAGGCACAGGATTCTTGTGAGATTACAAGGGAATCCACTTTTATCTTCAGTCCACCTTCAAGCAGTCTGCAGTTGGTTTACACTAAATCTAGCTCCTCAATAAACTCCTGGCCTAAATGGCTGAAGCTATGGGTGTCTCACACATGCTTCGTCTTGTCTGACAAGTTAGCGTAGCATAGCATAAAAAATATTTTAATATTGCATTGTTAATCACTGATCACATTATGTTGGGCTGCTATAAACAGTAGCTGCCATCCCTGACTCGCTCACCTGTTGCTGTATACACATGCAACTCACCTTTACACACTCACTCACTCAAACCAGGGGTGCATAAATAATCACGGCACAGGGAAGGTCCCACTACCAAGGCACACAGTCACCTCCACTTTAGGCTTCCAGCTTTAGAATACAAAGAAACACAAGTTATTAATGTATGCAAAACAAATATCAAATACACCCTCTGTGGTTAACCATGCTGCAGAAACACAGTAGGGTTCTGCAGCTTCCAGTGGTGTAACGCAAAAACGAAAATTTACAGATGAAACAATCATTCAGAAACCAAATGTACAAACACAAAACAAATTAAATCTCCAGCTTAGAGCAGATAACTAAAAGCTCTGTGAGGTTGTCAGACACACAAACTGCTCTAATTAATCAATTTAATACATCAAATGAACATTAACAGGAAACCTAAAAAGCCAGAGCAATGCACAAAGATCAAACGTTCTGGGTCACTGCAAAAATCCAAGACGGCTGTGCCGACTCTCAAACTAATATTACTGCCCAGCCGGCTGAAATGAAACCAAAGAATGAACCAAAGAGGGCAGCAGGTAAAGCAAAGCAAAAACAACAAAGCAGAGAAAACAAAGTAAAATGTAAATGTAGCCCGTAAAAACACTATAAAGGTATCAGCTGCTCACCCAGGCCCGGGATTTCTGATGAAACGCCGTCATGTGATTCTCTATAGGAGGCTTCTGCAGCTAATCGATGGAAGACTTCAGAGGAAATGATGTACAGGTGATCTCTGTAACAGCTAGGGAAGTCAGGTGACCAAAGGCCCGGATTCGTGCGGCAACAGGTGAAGGAGTGAGGCTCAGATGGCAGCTACTATTTCTAGTAGCCCAATATAATCAGATTGGCCACTAACTGGTGATCAGCAGTGCAACATTAAAATATTCCTTCTGTTACAGTTGCTAGCTACACTAACTCCTTCTAAGGCTCCTCAGCCTTTGCTCTTCTGCACTTCGCCTGTCCTGTGGTTCATTGATGTGGTTTTCCAAAGAGTTTCCAAGGATGACTTAGGTTCTGAGTAACAAACCACCCAGATTTTCAGGTTGTACAAGCTGTATCTTTATCCAACTGTAATGCATCTTATGACAAGTAATTCATCATTTTAATTAGTCTAACCCCCTCTCACCGCCACCCCAAAACATGCTAGGTAAGCTCGTGGGCGTCAAAGTCACAAATCAAAGGGGCTGAGACACCACTGTCGCTGTCTCTAAAATTTCAGAGTGCAGTGTTGTGGGTCAAGCTTACAGTCATCAAAAGCCCCATGCTGGTGTGACAGCATGGCTTATGCTCTCGAGGTGGTTTTTTTGGGCTTGCAGGTACTGTTTGTTTTCATATGTGCATGGGTTTTGAGACTTCTTAGCAGCTGAGGGCAAAGGCAGCTGTCTCACCTCTAAGGCCACTATTAGTTGATGGATTCTGCTTTATGGTTAGGGTTTGTTTAGGCTCCTCTTTGGAAAGTCAGAGGGGATGGGTTTAATGCCTTCCAGGGTCAACCAGAGCCTGGCTCACATTCACTTAACTCTTGTGAGGCCAGCTCAGGGTCCAGTGGGAAAAGAAAAACTTGGGTCTCAGAATAAAGCATTGTTAGCTGTGGTGGTGACATTGTGGTCATGTCATGAAAAGTTCCCTTTTCTTCAAAAGAATCAGATCATCTGCTTTGGTCACATTTATTTATTTTACTTGACTGCAAAAAGAAATAAACCAAACCAAACCAAACTGAAAGAAAAGATGGTTAAACAGTGCTTGTTGCTATATAAATGAAAGTTCACTGTTGCTTTTATCACGTTGGCTTGTCTTGCAATGAATGTAGCAGTCTTTATTTGCAGAGAAAGAGCAGTGGGATGTGGTGGTAATACCAAGTGATCAGGTTGGTGCTACAGTAAAAAAAAAAAACAGTCTTTAGCCAAACGACAGCCTGTTAAACATTAATCTGACCTGGTGCTAGGAAAAACACCCCCAGCTGCGTCTGCCGTCTATAACTATTCCTTTCTCATTCAGGACTGATACTGTATCATAAATCACCAAGAGCTGATTAATAAAAGTCAGAGCAAATGAAGGGCAACGCAAAACAGCTGTTTATGCCTGCCTGAATCCATCCTTGATGGCTTATGAATCTCGAGGAGCCAGTTTCTGTTTTTGGTTTGGGTATAAAATCTGAAATGAAGCCCTGTCCAGAGTCCCAGTGCCAACAGAAATAAGACAGATGTTGGATACTGAGTATCCTGGCAGATCAGCTGAGTGATGGTCCAAACATAGGCTCTGTGGAAAAAAACAACTGTACATGTTGAAAGGGTGGAAGGGAAAAGGAGAGCTGTATTTTTAACTTAACGGCTGTCTCACAATTACCAGGGTCAGCTCATTACAGTGAAGGCAGAACATTTAGAGCCGCATATACAATCTTAAGTTTGACAATAAATCTGCAGGATTCAGCTGATTTTCAGTGGCTCTTAAAAAACCTAGCACCATGTGTCAATATCAATGTTTGAGTTTGACCTGAGAAACACCAGCTGATGAAGATCCATTTCTCCTGTGACTAATAGAAAGACATAAAAGCAACGTCATCATTTACTTGAGCTGTGTTTCTGATTGGTTTTCAGGTTTAAGTCAAATACTTTTCTTCTATTTTTATTCTCCCTTAAAAAGTCTGAGGCTGTTTTCCACCTTCATGGCAGTTGATTGGAGGTGAACTTTGGCCTGTGTGACAAATAATATGGTTCGCTGAGCTCAGCTGAACTGAGAAACTGTCCTAGATGATGAATTTTGTGCTGCACTGCATTGAAATGTGCTTAAAAGAAGGAGAGGATTCACTTCATATAATACTGTTACTGTGTACTTGTCGCGTCAGAGCTGCTCTGGCACGTTATTCTCTCCCCAAAAACACTGCTGTTGTGTTTTATGAGGGTTTTCTCTGAGACTTTGTGGCTTTTTTCTGTTTCCGTTGTATTTTTTGTCCTTTCTGTTTGTTGGCATCTTCTTAAGATGCAGTATGTTTGACCTCTCAGGGCCAGCTTGCTTTTGGCTTTTGTGGTCCAAATACCAGTGGGTGATGTTACATTGCCTAAGGAGCCATCTATGGGTAATGAGCACTGATAGACTGAACAGTTATAAAATATAGAGATGGCTGGTAAACATGAAGCCAATGCGAAAGTGCTTTAAATTTACATTCTGTGAAGGCCACCAGGTGGCGATAGCTGTGGTTGCAAAAAAGACTTCCAGTCGTAACCTCTGTAAATACTTTCCTGCTAAGCTCAGTCACTCGTTTTAGGTCATATTGAATAACAAGGTATCAACTAAGGTATTATCAAGGAGTTGTTAGCCAATGGGTGAGTGGTTTAACAGTCAGACCCGCCTCTTCTCATCACATTCGGCTATTTTTGCAATCACGGTTTCAAAACTTGACTTCACAAGCCAACTACGTCCATTTTTTTCTTCCAACTGTCCCTGCTCTTGAGTTTAGAGGAAGTACAGTCAGCAAATCACTTTCTCACATATATATAGTCTTACCAATATTGAATCAACATTCAAAGCTGCACAACTACTGCTAAATAAACTTTCATAGGATTTTTCTTACCAGCAAAAACATTATAATTCAATAGAGATGAAATAATTTTTCAAATTATCATCACTTACGGTCTGATGATTGTGGCGGGTTCCACATGTCTTCTGTTTTTCTGTTTACTGTTGCAGTTCCCTCTTTTTATCACAAATACGTGTTTTCTATGAAGCAATATAACATCACTTCTGACTTGTGAAAATGTTGGTATCTTTTAAAGTCTGGATGAATCACAGACAAAAGAGACGAGAAGAGATGAAAGGCTAAATTGCATTGGAGATCTCTCTTTAGAACATCAAACAGAGTGTTTTTTTCCCGCCAGTCAGCAGGGCTCCGGGGGGACGTAGTTGTAATTTCCTGCCAAAGAGGGGCTGGACATGTGGGCACTACTCGGCCGACATCAAAGACACCAGAGCTCAAGAACACTGACTATACAGATGCACTCTTTCTGTCTCTTTTTGTGACATCTTTGTACTCGTATCTGTCTCATTTTTCCCTCTTTCTTATATCTTTGTTACCCCCTCCTTTTCTTTTTCAATGTGCTGACATTTCCAGTTAAATTGCAAGATCTGGCACTTTTGTGCCAGCACTGACAGCAGCCTCTATAAGCAAATGAAGGTGCGGAATGGAAAATAAGACAGAAAGTGAGATAAACTGAAATGAGTGTAGTGAAACTATTGGTACGGGTTTCTTTTTTCAAGTCAAGGTTTCTTTTGCCATTTCACTTTCTTTTTGCTGAAGCTGTGTCTTTTGTAGGTTTATTTTCCTGTCATTGTAAACCATACAGAGGCTCTTACTAAGTCAAGTGATGACATTTTGTTTTGAATATAGGCTTTAAGACAACTTTGACCTCACTGTGAGTCACTCAGTCAGTCGAGATAGCAAAATGTGTTGCTATAACAACAAGTCGTATCTATGCTGGACTTGTCAACATACTGTATTTGGTTAAGGGTCATGGGCAATCGCTTTTGAGTGGATGGTTAATCACTGTCATCGTGAAACAAATTAGCTCTGACTATATATGTGTTGACTAATACTTTTGTTTATTGCTATAAATAATGATGACATGTGACCTATACAGACTTAATGGTTTTTAGCGTGGTTCCTTGTTATATATTCATTATCTTATATATTTATTATCATCTTAGTCAAACAATTTTCTAGCATTATAGCAGCTACTGCAGGTGGAGTTTTACCTGATGTTATGTGGCTTTATAAGCTGGTCTATTCAAGAGGCTAACTTTAATAATAGGGAGCACTTGCTGTTTTGAAAGCGTCAGCCACAGTCATCCGGTATGTATTTCCATGCCGCGGACCTTTTCTGTGCAGGCAATGGGAGTCAGTCTCGTAGACAGTGTAAAACATGGAAGTAGCTTGTGGGCTGGGAAAATGAAACCAATGCAAAAGTGTCATAAACCTATCTGAAGGCCACTGGATGGCAGTAGCTATGGTTGCAAAAAGACACCTATATAAGTCTATGGCAGCACTGCTTTCTGTTTTGACCTCTGCAAACACTTTTCTGCTCAGTTTATGCGATCAGTCACTCCCTTTGGGTCACACTGAATAAAACACGAAGCCTATTTTGTAAAACTTGGTCATGTTATGTGTCAGAACGGAAGATATCTGTTCACATGTGGTTTAATGTCAGATCCTTCCTTTGTCAGCAAATGCGCTTTCTGCAGCCAGGATAGCAAGGCTAAAAAAAAAAGAATTAATCTAAAAGGCTTCAAATTGGGACTTCCCCCAACTGAAGGTGAAAACATTGAGGTTAACTTTAAAGTTGCTAAGAAAACGTTCAGTGAAACTGTGGTTGGGCCTAAATGAAGCAGCCAAGTTGGCCCCATCAGTGGAGGGCCCGCTGCCCTCCACAACCAAAGAAGCGAGTTATTATTTCTGCTTTGCCTGCATTTTTATGATTTTTTTCAACAAAGGGAAGACAAATTTGTTTGTTCTTATTCTAAGCGGATACATCCCCAAAGTGTGCCTTTCCTGAGAAAAGCTCTCTGAGCTCTGCTTGCATTAATTAATCTCTCAGCACTCATCTGGGAGTGGGACTAAAACAATTGCAACAAACAGAGGGAGAGTAGAGTTACTGGCAAGAAGTGGTGAAAGGAGGAAAAGGGGGAAATCTTCAGGGAGACAGAGAATTATAGAGGAAGAAGACAACAACGCGTGTGTGTGCGAATGCATTAAACACAGCATTAGCAAGCAAAATATGAAAAAGCTTTTTTTTAGTTAAGCTGTGCTGTGGTGGTTACTTTTCATTTCACTTTAGATCCTTTCTGTGTGTATGCATGTACATATTCCTGTATGATTATAAATTATTTATGAATGACTAAAGAAAGAAAAAAGCCTGACCATCAGACACCTTGTTAATCAAGCTAGCTAGCCAGTGCTAGTATTAGCTGATACATCACTTTTCTTTTCTAAATACAACCACATCTGACTTTTTAAAAAAGCTATATAAATGGTACTGATGACCAAAATGCCAAATCTATAACACAGGGGTGGGGAACTCCAGGCCTCAAGTGCCGGTGTCCTGCAGGTTTTAGATCTCACCCTGGGTCAACACACCTGAATCAAATGATTAGTTCATTACCAGGCCTCTGGAGAACTTCAGGACATGTTGAGGAGCAAATTTAGCCATTTAAATCAGCTGTGTTGGATCAAGGACACATCTAAAACCTGCAGACCTCCGGCCTTTGAGGCTTGGAGTTCCCCCACCCCTGCTATATAATATGAAATTCAAAAAACTAAATGAGTGACATCACAGTAGACACAGTCATCTTTCGCAATTTTGAGTCTAATGTGACGTTTTCCTTCCAATCAATTGTCATGCACTATATGCAAGTTTCATTTCCTACTGTGGTTTAGACATAGAAATACCCCCCCCCCCCCAAAAAAAAAAAAAAAACCCCATCACACCTACACTTATGGCAGCAAGGAAAAAGCAGAGAAGAAGAAATTGCAAAGTTTACAGTATATATGGTTTGATTCTTGTTTAACATAACATAATTTGTCTTATATTGCATGGTAATCACTGGTGTACAGTGAGAGATAAGAATACTGCTGGAGTCATTATGTATCATTATGTGTCATACTGTTGGTGCAAAGTACTAGTGAACATGATATATCAAGTAGGTGGAGTCATTAAATATTTGCTGATGTGTTATTTGCTGTGATTATCAGTGATCTATAATAAATCATGCGATATGCACTGAAATCCATGTGGCTCCTGCTCCTGTGGTAACTACAACAGCATTATCTGAAGTGAAACACAAACATTTCATACGTGGCTTACTAATAGTGACAGCATTTATCATCACCAAGTGATAGCTAGAATGGCCGAATGACTCAAGAGGAACTAAACATGCCATTTGCTCAACTGTCACAAGTGCTGTGCCAGAAATTAACCACTATGTCTTCGCTGTAGAAAACTGTTAAAACAAATTAACATTTGCACACAGAATTGGCAGAACATCTGCACAAAATCAAATTTCTTTTCCACTGAAGCTGCAGATTTCCAACATTACAGGCCCCTAACTGAGGATAAATATAAACAGTTTACAATGTGATGCACTTACACACGTCTAGTCTTGGAAGCTTTGGCCTAAGGCTTCTTTAGGAACATATATCAGAGCTAAGCTCGTTTAATGTTTGCAGGCATATTACAGGATAATTACAGCATACAGTTTTGTCTGCAGGCGGAGGACGTCAAAGGCCACTGAAACTGTTAATCTTGCAACAGCCTGCTCGAAGATAAGTGGACAAAAATCTGCCCCGTGTATCTTCCTGTGTTTTTCTCTGTGTGTGTTATGATGTGTAAAGCAACAAGTTGGCCACTGCATTTGTACACACAAACATGGCCTCAGGCACTATGAACCAAGCAAGGCTGTAATTTAGGGGAGCAGTCTGGGAGGGAGGCGGCCTCTTGGCCTGACTTGCCTCAGGTAACAGCTAAGCCCATAGATCTGAGTCAAGCAGCTCTGACTGGAGAGGACGGCTAATTTGCTCTGAGCCAGGAAGGCTCGTTTGCACTGGGGAGGGGGGAGGCTTGAGCTGTGGAAGCAGCTGGGCTTGTCAACAGATTAATGCATCAACCTGAGTGACAGGTTAGGACCCACCTCGTGTCTGCTCACTCCACCACTCTCTGAACACTGTGTTTGGAGAAAGTGCTGCATCTTTAACTCTTCTTTAGCTTCCCCTATCCTTCGAGGCATCCCTTCAACCACCTCCGTCTCCAAGAAACTGCTATGAGGCCAGGTGGCAGTATTGCTGTAACCTTGTTTAAGGGGTTCAGAGTAGAATTTTCCATTGGCACACTTCTGATGCTGATCGCCTATCAGCGTCACATGAGTCAGTCGCCCCGCTAATGCTGCCCAGATGAGGCGAAGAGAAGGTGAACAGAGGAGAAGGGGCGTCTAAAAAAGATGTGAGTAGAGAAACATGAGCAGCGCAAAGGAAACTGCATCGCTCCAGGTGCGAGAAGAAGGAAAAAAACACACTCACACCCGCCCCCACCCCTTTCCCTCGTTCTCTTCATCCTCTCTTTCCCCCCAGGCTGCGATGAAGCAGGTGACCTGCAGAATCACAGCTTGGAGAAGTGCTTGTTTAAAGAAACTAGGTTCCAGTCATAGTGGTCAGACCAGGTCACTGCTGCCAACGGATGTCTTTGATGTGTCCATCTTCAAGGAGATTTAAAAAGCAGAGTGTGTTGGCTCAGGGTACAGAGTGTGTGTGTGTGTG
>NW_005187524.1:1250434-1252524 GCF_000239375.1 Pundamilia nyererei
GTGTGTGTGTGTGTGGGGTAGAGAAAGCTAGAACATGGGTCAAATGCTCGCTTTGAAGAAGTGTTTGCATTCTGTCCAAGGACGACATAAAAGCAAAAGAGACTAATTAGATTGAGTGAGCATGGACTGCAGTTTAGTTAGGTGTGTTTGTAGTATTCTTAGTCATTTTTGCTTTCAGGCTTTGCCATGGCAATTTTGTACTTCAACTGACCATAGGGAAACAAAGAGCATTTCAGCGTGGGGGCTGTACTATTATTTATTTATTTTTTTACAGAACAGTCTTTCATCAGTTTTGCCGTGCTTGAAGAATCGCTGCAGCATAGAGATAGCACATCTGTATGTGATTGTTGCAAAGTTATTCATCATTGTATGGCTGCTCTAACACAATGTGTCTAATGGCACTTGGACACAAATACGAGTAAGCCAAGTCAGTGCCAGCAGCCTTATGAAACAATATCTCTCAGCATTTATGCAGTGTGCCAACCCCTCTGCCTTTTTTGCACACTCGTACGAGCACACACACACACACTCACATTGAAACTTAATGTTTCCAGCGGCTGCCGTGTGGATGCTGTGCTTTGTTCTGAGTGCTCTGACAGTGAGTGGAGGTCTCAGAAGGCGCATGCCGAAGTTGAAAGCTCAACACGCTCTCTGAAGTGGCTGCCTTTTATGTTGCACATTGTGCTGGAGCTGGAGGAGGCAGTCCAAAAGACAGCTTATTTCAAATGCAGCGGGTGCTAGTCACACACCAATCTGTGAGGAGACGTGTGTGTGTTTGTACCTTCGTTATAGGTGGCTACCTTTGAAAAGTGAAGGATTTCCGAGTATCTTTCTCGCTAACTAAAATAATGGTTCTCAGAAGCAGGTTGTAGGCAGTGCAGCGCAATACAGTTACAGCTTATTAAAATCTGGATCAATGCCTCAGGCTGCTTCCCTCCCTGCTGAGGTCAGGGTACATGTCAGGACATGATTCTAGCTATACTACTGCTCACTGTACTGAAAGATTTAATTACTCCAGTGTGTGTGTGTGTGCATACTCCATCTGTGTCTGCTGAGTCATTTTGTGGTTACCACCTCTGTCATTTAATAGCCCCCTTTGTAATGGCTCTCAATATTAGATGCTTATTATGTTAATTGTGCTCAAATGGTGACAAGCTGTTTTAAGCCAAGCTTTTAGGGACAATAAAACATCACAGCAGCAATATAAATACCAGGACAAAAATATGAGAAAGTAGTCCAGAGCTTAAATATGGCAGTTATATATAACTGCTAAATAATACTCTAAAGTCAATCCAAATGCAAAGGCTGTCTGTGTTCACAAGTGTTGGGCTAAACAGTGTCTCTACCCATTTGTATTTTCACAGCTTGAAGATATTTAACTGGCCCTTTGTTCAAAAATGGCTTATTGCCCAACTATGGACATTTTAGGCCAGTATCTCTAACTTTTGACACAAGCAGCAACCCTTTCCCGGTGACTTGCCCTTACCTCAGCTCACTTCTTCTGTCATCGTCTCTTTGTTCATCTGACGCTCCAGCAGCACTCCCAAAGAATGTTTTTGGAGTCGGGGGGAATTCACTTTTAAAAGAGTTGTGATGGGGAAAACACGCCAAGAAAAGACAGGAAGTGTAAGTTTTACAAGCTAGCTCATTAGGATATAAAACAATCGTCCAGCCTCCTTAGAGATTAGTCTGGATGACAGAGTCATCTCCTGTGACTATTCAGATAGCTTTAGGGACTGGAGAGAAGCCAGGAGGAAGAAAGGCAGACTAGACATGAAAGAGTTATGTATTGTATATGAGGAAGCAGTAGCCTGAAGGCTAGGAAAACAAGGCTGTGACCACAAGTTCAAGTGTCACTTCTCTTGCTCTGTAACTACAGCAAAGCACATCAGCCCCAAAGTTAGTGGTCAATAAAACAGTGGCTGCATTGATTGGGTTATCTCACTATTGTGACTTGCAATAACTGTTTTGCCACTTGGGGGCAGCAGAAACAAAATGCAACCACAAAAATGACATATTATCTCTTTCTGCTAGTAGCAAGTTCCCTGTTTCAGGCATGCTAACACAGAAGCATATATAACCCCCCCCCC
>NW_005187524.1:1252544-1263971 GCF_000239375.1 Pundamilia nyererei
CCCCCCCCCAAATGGTACGTATAAGCTCAATATCTTGTTCAATACATTGTGCAGCTCTTGAGTAGATAACGGGGCTGAGGGGGTAGAGTAGCTTGTCTGCAGGTTGCACGGTTAGCAGTCTGAGCTCCATTTGTTGTCTGTTGGGATTTTGATATTTTCAGAATGATAGCTTCTGACTTTTTTCGGTTTTAAGCTGGAGGTGTTTAAAAAGTTGCCACAGGGATAACTGGCTTGTGGCGGCCAAAAGTTCATAGCAACGTCGCTTTTTGATCCTTCCATGTCGGCTCTTCCTGTCAAGCGTTTAGACCGTTGTGAGACGGGTTAGTTTTACCCTACTGATGATGTGCTGTTGCAATAGTAACTCTGCTCAGTACAAGAGGAACAGCAGGTTCAGCCATTTGATGTATGTGCTCGGCTGAGGAGCCGATGATGTGAAACTGCCACCACCGCGATTATGACTTGTGTGTCAGAATCTTGCCTAGACACACTGTCGATCTTTGGTTGGCTTGGGTGGTCCAGTAAAGAAGACAGATCTGCTCTTTTTCCAAATCTAAACGTTGCTTTATTGAGCAGCTTGTGATAATGACTTGATGGCTTGTCAGAAGGACGGTGCTTGAACCCCCTTGTTCATAAGAAGAACATCTGTTCGGAGTTCTCCAGTGAAGTGAAGGACAGCAGCTAACGATCATGTCACGTGGTTTCATCATTTCTCAGTGCATGAGAGCACAACTTGCAGAAACGTAGACAGCCCGTGGATGAAGGAATTCAAGTATATCAAACATGTATAAATATCGTCAAACAGAGTTTTGATACCACGAAAATCCTCCCTCAAATCTCTGCCACTGCTGCTGCCTTACTCTCCTCATTTACGATACATGTGCCCTAATCTTAAGTGCTCTAATCAAAACCTAATGTGAATCGCATGATAAGATGGTCAGCAGAGTTGTGTGGTTTTCACAGACAGTGGCGCCAGTGTGGGATAATGGCTTCTTATGTGATTCACATAGATCTGTGTACTACTACCATTACACTTAAGCGGTGACTCCTTAAATCATCCCGTGTGACTAATTGGATTTGAAAGGTTGTAAAGTGCGTCAAAGTTCATTTGACCGATGTGTTTCATTCTACGTACCAAAGCTTGAAACTCTAACGCCACCAAAGCGATGAAGACCCTGCTGTTTTGCCTGGGCAATCGAAGAGGACGTTTGCCGGTGACAGAACTGATTTATCATGTGCAATTTGACTTTATATTATTCTTTCTTTCTTATTAGCCTGAACCAAACAAATTCAAATTAAGACGGCAAAACCCCCTGATGATTCACTCTTTGATGTGGCGTTGTTATCTAAAATACAGCTGGGATTTAGAATACAGCCATAGAGTCTCTGCAGTGTTTTATAAGCAGGATAATGTAAAGGGGCCTAGTCTAGATAAGAAGTTCTTTTTAGATGTTGTTGCCTCAGGAGCTGAGACCTCAGGGCAAGCCAGGAGATATTAGATGATCTGGGTCTGGAGCCTGGAGTCTTCAAGCCAGCTGTTCACACAAAACCTCCTCACACAGCGGAGTTGGCTGGTGAGGGAACACAGGGGCAATAAAGTTAGGTCAGGTGCAGGCAGCGTGCGAGCACTATGACTTCAGTCTGTGTGCGAGTGTGTGTGCGTGCACGCGGGAGTGTATAGAACGTTTTGCATGGGATGTTTACATTGAGTTAACAAAGCCGACTCCCTTCATTGTGCGCCATCTCATCCTGCCCTGCTCCCGTGCAGACTGTTTCTTGTGCCTTTTACTGCAAAATCCGATGCACTGATATCTGTTCTACCAGCACCACCAGTGCGTCTTTTCCAGCTGGAGGCTGAACACAGACGCCAAACGACGCGTGCAAGGCCGCAAATCGCAACTGCTTTCATTTCAGTCACAGCGTGCCATCAACCTGCCTCATGGAGCCTGTCGTTTAGGCCAGAAAATTAACCGAAATTCAGAGAAGGCTTTGTTAAACTGAAATTAATTGGTAAAGCTTCACTGCGATTAAACATTTATTGAGTGAGACTGTGAGAATTTGGGCCAAGACAGGAAAGCAGGAAAAAAAACCCAAAAAAACCAAGAAGTTGTTGACTAACTCTGGCTTTGAAGTATAAAAAGCCAATAAATCTGATGAATGCACTGAGTGTGAGTAAGTGTGTCTAAGATGGGAGAGAAGAAAGACAGTGGTGATAAGAGGACAAGTTATGAGTAGGTTTCATAATGCTGTCTGTTCCTCCTCCACAGAGAGCTCATTCAGACAAGAAGAGGGCATGGCAGGATATCCTGACCAGGCACGGCATCCAGCAATACGCTGCCACAAACTGTGCAGAATATCCTAATCACAACTTACAGCGGTTAAAACTGTTAGTCGCGCAGGGTTGATGACATCGATCAGAAAACAGTCTCAAAGTTGTGAGAAAATGAGAGCAAAATCCAAAAAGCTCACTTAAAAAACCCCCCAAACAACCAGCAGCTCAACTGGTGCACGGCCCCTTTAAGAAATAAAGTGGATGAGCCCCCCTGAGGGCAGAGACTGGAGCTTTGTTTAAAAACTGCACGCTCCAATCTGCTGCAAGATGCTGACATCAGCAGAAGCTGAGTTTGGGGGGTCAGGTGGGGTCGAGGCTGCCACTCACCCGCTGTGAAATCAAAACAGCCTGGGCAGACCCTGCAGGCTCCAGAGGAGGAAGAAGAGAAGAAGGGAAGGAGAAAAAATCAACCAGATGAACACTTTCTAAACAGATTTTACACACAGGATTTTTCCTGCCTGGAAAATGATGAAAAGAAAGGAGGTTAAACAAAAATGGATGTTGTCTAAGCTCCTGCAGCAAATGACTTACACATTAAACTTACCAATACCCAGTCTCATTGATTGTGATGTTTAAATTAAAGGTATCCGAACAACATTTCAGTCAAACTTTGGGCGATTATTTAACTAAAACGCACAAATGATTAAATCCGTGCAATTATTTCAAGAGGCACAGAGTGACACAGTACAGATTTCATTGAGAGACACAGTGAAATTCAAATACTACACTTCCCTCCCGAGCCCTGAGTCAGTCAGTCAGCAGGATGTATCCCTGCTGTGGTGACAAATCCTTTCAGCAATCGTGACCCTGAGTGGAACACTGTGACCTGACACTCATGAAATAACCAGAAACAGACCGCAGGTGTTGTTCAGGAAAGGTCTGTATCGCTCCAAGTCTGAGCAAGCTCCAAAAATGCCTTTACAACCTCCTGGTTTTACAACCTCCAGGCTGCTATGCTACTCCTACTACAAAACATTTTGCAGCACACTTTCCTGTTTTAAAATTTTCACTGTAGGACCTCTTAAACTTGCAAATAAAGATGATTGCTTCTGGATCGTAAGTCTGTGGTGTTTCTGTGAAGTAAGGGGGGTAAGGCAGGCTGAATCAGGATAAGCACTGCTGATTAGAAACCACCAGCCATTTCCCCTCACATCATAGATTCACAGAGCAAAGTGTCACAACAAACAAGTTATCTTCGTAATTGAGACTTGGAAGCCGACCTCAGGTCAGCGCCTCAGTGGTGTAAAAAAAGAGAGAGACGCAACCACAAAACTTCAATCCATGACAGAGGGGGAAACGTCTCTCTTGAAGATCCACAAGAAAGATGTCTGCTGCGAGTTTAACTAGGTCGCACTTTGCCTTTGCGTGCAGCTTGCACACACACACACACGCATATTCAGGAACGCTGTCACAACTTTTTTGGCCACAGAGGTTTTTTTTTGTTGCAGCACCACCTTGTTCAACCGCTATCTGTCTGGCTGCTGAACTTTTAACAACCTTTCCTTTTTTCTTTCAACAAGACCCATATGAAAAAGATATATATAAATCTTATAAAGTTTGTATCTGTCTTGTATGAAAAGCATACAAGAGTGAAAACAGATATAAGACCCCTTGAAAAATTATATAATGAAACTTGTATGTTTTGGATACTTACTAAAACAATATATGAAAGTAATGAGAAAGTGGCCACTTTCATGAGTAATCACACTTTTCCATATGGGGAGCAGCATGAGAATTTCTTTAGTCGTTCTGTTCTTGAACCATTAGAGGTTGTATTTTACACTCACCTGTACACAATGGAGGGCGATTAAGTGACACAAAGTGAAAGAAAATCCACTTGTGGCTGCTCTGCAATCGCTATAATTCACAGGGAAGAAAGGCTTACTGCATTAAGAAACGCAAGCCCGAGACTCAAAGCTAATGTTCGCTGCGTGTTTATTTAAAAATGTGCCCCTCTCTTTGGCCTACTGTAAACTTCCAAGTGCCACTTTGAACTAATTGCCTTTAACAGTACTGATAATGGTGGTGAGTTTGCAACAATCAGTCAAAGCTTGGTAGTGTCAGGGCAGAAAACTGGACCCCATCCAGGCTATATTGGGCTCGTTCACACGGCTGCTTTTCCTACACCCACCCCTTTCAGTGTTGACTTTGCTGATTTCTGGGTAATCATGTTGTGTTTAAAATCCCAGACAGCTGTCTTTTTGCCACTTTTCTAGGGAGAATAACAACGTGCCACTGGTGAAATTTATCATGCCAAACTGCTTTGAATACAATTCTTCCTGAACAGCAGCCAAATGACACATAAGTACTGCTACGGGGTGGCTGTTGTGTGGTCACAGGTGTGCACTAATGGGGTGTTTTGCAGCAGGTTTGATTGTGACTCAGACAATCAGGAGTAAAGACAAGAGCTAGCCGTTTGATAATAAATGTAAATAACAGCCACTAGGTGAGGTTTTGTGTGGCGGGTAGCTGTCTGGTGGAACAGAAAGACAAGAAAAGGTGGGGGTGAGGGGAGGGAGTGTAATCTGTGGGATAGGAATAAATTGGACAGCCAGGCATACAAGCAGGCATACAAACAAGGGCCAGTACATATAAACACACAAGATCACATACACAAAACCACGCTGTGATTCATGCAAACAGAGTCAGTCTCCAGCAGGGATCTGTCCTCAACAGAAGGCCTCAGGGGAAACCAGACAGAATATTTAAGACAGGCCTTCCTAATCCCTTTAGTTAGATGGAAATCACACACACATGCATGCAGACATATGCGCGTGCGCGCACCCACACACACGCGCATGCACTATATTTAGGCAAAGAAAACAGGATATCACCAAATTTGTTTGCTTGCTTACATCTGTGTTTGTTTTTCTGCGTGTGCATTGTTATCCTTATTTTTCAGTTCCACTTCAGAATTTCCAAAACACGTTTGCATTTCAGAATGCGGGAGCAGGTTGGGGGTCCAACATCTTGCAATGTCACTGCAGCCATTTGTCAAATTATAGCTTTTTTATAGCCTGTTTGATGTGTTGACCTTATCATCCTTTTTTTATAGTATTAGCAGACAGATAAGCACAGTGCTGTCTGGTGTGTGCAGTGTTGTGTGATGGCTTGTGAGGATCAAAACTGAGCTAACTATTACGAGAAGAACCTACGTCCTTGATAAAGGGTGTTTGTTTTCCGTTGATATGGTTGTGTGTGTGTGTGTGTCTGTGTGTGTGTGATGGAGGATGTTGGCAGTGGCAGTGAAAAATACCTCCTGTTGCTGCTTTTATTGTTTGACAGTTTGCGTATGTGTGCTTCAGAGAGTGACAGAACAAAAGGTCACGAGCTGACTTTGTGGTTGCACATGAGTCCCTACAATGTTTCAATCCCACAAGTGAGGCATCGCCAAAAACGCTGATAGCCACCTACACAACACACAAGAGGTAAACACTTTTACTCCCCCTCGGTGCTCTCTTTGTCTCTCTCTCTGTCTCGCTCATTCTCCCTTGCCTCGCCTGATGAGAGAGTTGTTATCATTGGCGAAGGGCCTGCTCCTAACTCCCAGTAGAAGCCAGATGATTGTTTTTGCTGCCTGGGGTCCAGACCCTGCCTCTTCAGATCCTGTTACTAGGACTCTGGACCTTTCCACAGGGTTTCTGCCCGTAACTGAACACAGAACAAGGAATCAGAAAGAAACTGCATCCCTGACCAAGTAGTCCAACCACTGCAAAAATAAATGTGCTGCAAGTCAAAGCTAACTATTTTAAATTTACCATATATTGCATCAGTAGTTTATTGTTGTGCATTTTTAAGATAAGGAAGAGTTCTTCTGGTGCAGTTGGTTGAAGTGAAGCTTATTTTGAATCAGCTGTAAACTAATGATTGTTTGATTATAGAATAATCTGGTGATTATTTTCTCCAGTTATCAGTTGTTTAAAGTACTCGTGAAGTGTTTAGATGCTTCCCATTGCTCACATTGGACATATTTTTACACTAAAAGTTTACCTCTTCATTTGCTTTTAGCTGCTGGGATTAAACATAGACAGTATATATTTAAATGATGCAGCCGCTCTGATGTGACCTGAGTATTCTGTACACCCACCTTGCTGCTTTGTTTTCACACTGCACGTAACCAGCGAAGGCTGAGAAACTGTGTAACTGCATGCTTGCATGCATGGTAGTGACTTATGAGGGGGTCCTCCCCTTAAGCAAACTCTGCTGTATTGCCATTTTAACATTAATGGGGACCATAATGTATAAACTGAACCTTGTGATCTTCATTTTTTCGACCTCAAAGATATGGACGAAATTGCTGGGCCACACCTCTTAAACTTAATCAGACATCAGGTGTTTCCAGTCCCATTGCCACAGTTGCATAAAATGAAGTACCATAAAATGCAGTCTCTCTCTTTGTGTAAGAATGGGTCATTCTAAAGGGCTAACTCATTTCGAGCGTGGGACTGTAATTGGATGCCACCAATGGGACAAGGCTGTGAAATTGCTTCCCTCCTACTTATTCCATGATCAACTGTAAGTCTAAATCTTTAGAACCACAGCAGCACCAAACATCATGTAAAGTTACAACCACGTAAAGTATATGCAAAACACTCAGTTACTGCAGAGTTCGTGACCTCCTCTGGCATTGACACCAGCACAACAAGTGTGCGCTGGGAGTTTCATGCATGGGTTTCCATAGGGTTAGGGGTTAATGAATCAGTCTCCACTGAAGTCATCATTATTTGACCTTAAGGGGAATGTGTTTTGGATAGCAAGACTGAAATAAGCATAAATTCGCAGTACACCTTTGAGTCACATTTTTGAAGCAGTACATTCACTCATAGTGGAGCTTGGTTTTTTTGGGTTACATTATGACTGTGCAAGTTTTACTTCTAAGAACTTCTCCCACCTCTGGAGAATAGAGCCACAAAATTGTGCACGGTAACACTGCGGTGCTAATTCAGTAAGCGTTATCATCTGTTTGCTTTAATCTTTTCATTTATGAAATCAAGCTTGCAGCAAATTGCAGTTTACTTACAAGCACATGCACAGATATACACACACACCTGTCACACGCCACATGTGTGTGTATTTTTAGCGGCCGGACTGTGCAGCTGTTTGCCATTACTCATATCAGCGTGCACTCCTTCACTCCCTCTCTGACCCAATGTTATTCTTTGTAAGCCGCTGGTGTTACAGTCACTGTATCACTGGGTTGGCCTAACCCTGGCATGGCTGTTTTTCCTACTGCAGTGGCTGGAGCAGCTAATTTGAAATAGTTGTCTAGCTTAATCATTTTCCACTAGCGTTGTTCTTGAGATTATTTCAGCTTTAACTGCGCAGGCTGAAAAGTTACAGAGGGCCTGTTGGCGACTTCTTCGTTGCTTTCTGCTTTGGTGTTTACAGACATTGTCAGAATGAAACTAGTAAGTCAAGAAAACTCGTGTTGTGTATGTCTGACTGCACGTGTGTTTTCTGAGTAGGTGGGTGGACTTTATGGTTTGGCAGAAAAAGATTAACTAGCAGAAGAAAACACACAACCATGCATATGTTCCGGTGCAGAGGTAGACTTGTGAACAAATGCATAGAATCTACAGTCTTCTTTCCCCAGCGCCGAGATTCAAGACAGAGAGGTGAGGGTGAAAGCGAATGCTGTGTGTAGCTGTGAAAACATGCTTGGCAAGTGACAGAGTCTCCTAATTGACCCAAACATCGCATCAGAGATCAAGTCAAGGTCGTTTCATCCCAAAAGGCAGAAAAAGAGCTTTATTACCCTTAATTAAGATGGCATTAATGACTTCCCCCTGGGCCTGGACATAAACATCCAGTTAGTGTTTTACAGAGTGCAATTATCCCGGTGGCGTGATTACCTCAGACCGGAGCCTCCACTGCTTCCTCTAGCAGTAATAGCTGGCCAGGAAGACATCAGCTTGTTTAGTTTAACTCTGCAAATCAGGCTGAGACACACCAGAGGATAAAAATGAGAAAAAAAGAGAAGAAAAAAAGTGCAGGCGGAGAAAGAAAGGGGAAGGGATGACTGTAATCCCACTAAGCGAGTGATTAAATATAGAGGAGAAAGCTGTAGGCAAAAGGTCAGCGTTCATGGTAAAGCAGTTATTGTGCCACAAACCCTGCCGATCTGAGTATTGACCTGTTAACCAGGAGTGAATCGAATCTACACTCAAATGATCGGGGTTTGGTATAGTATGGACAAACAGCATGCTGTGGGCATTGAGGAGACCCAAATTCAAATAAACAGCATTGTGTAATCTGTATCATGTTTGTCAGCGATAATCAAAATTACAAAAAGACCTAAGCAGAACTAGCTGGTTGTTTTTCATCTTTTGCTAATTGACTCAAATTGATCTTGGACTCAATCCCTACGTGTACATTCAACTCTCTCCTGAAGACCTTGTAACGTTATCAAACAAAGCTGCAGTACTAATGAATGACTTGTGCACTTTCTAAACTGAGCGTTGGCTTGAACTACAAAGGCTGTCATAACACTCTTGCGCATCATCCTGTCAATACAATCGACCTAGGGGTCTTGCAGACAGTTAGCAGGGTTGCACTGGAAAGTCTTGTTTGGTTGGCAGGGCCAAACTGGCTCCAATACCACTTCTGATTTCTTGAATTACACGAATAAAAAGAAATGCAACCTATTTCTAAGCACACAAAATCTCTGTTGGCGTCTCAAATTACAGACAAATTAGCAATCTGCACCACTGTGGGTGTAAACAATCCTCGCAAATGACTGTTTTGGAAGGAGCTATTGGTTTTTAGAAAAACTGGTTTTGAAACGCGGCGTACGGCACAGGAGGTACATGTTGGCTTCTTACTTCGATAAGTGAGCCATCACAGCTTAAGCATGTAATTGAACTCTGGCTGACACATCCTAACAAGGCCTCTGGGTGTTTTGGGATAGCGGTTGAGTTATGGACCTTCTAGTATAAGGATGTTTCTAGCGCCACAGCTGATAACGAAGCTGACTGCGGGGAGTCAGATAGACATTGGTCGTGGCTGACTGAAAGTGACCGGGGGAAGGGCATCTATCTAAGCTGTCCAGATGAAGTGCCACTTTGAGGGGGATTTCCAAGCATGGTTTACCCAGAGGTCAAGTCATTAACCCTTTATTGATAATTGGTACAAGTTTGGCCCTCAGGCATTGACACTGTGCCAAACAGTAATGTACTTTTGATAAACAGACTTACTGCTGTGGATAAAGTGGATAAAGTCATCCGTGTGTCACATGTAAATATCCATAAGTGCTTATGAACCATACTCCAAAAGTTTAGCAGCATAGCAAATTAATTATTTTAATCTTCAGTTATACAAAAACGACGTGTTAAACCTTTTTTAAAACCATAGGCTATGCTAATACTAATGTGGATTCTCTGTGGTGATAATTGCATTAATTCAGACACAAACCTCCTTGTCCCATGCAGCAACATGAGCATGACTTGGCTCTGTAGACAGTGGGGAATTGGTGCAAGCCATTGTAACATGCCTAAACCTCATGGGCGTGATTGAAAGCATGAGGTTTCGGGGTGTGAGAACCACGTGAGGAAAGCTGTTGAGAGGACAAAAACAGAAAGAGAGAGTCAGAGAAAAAGGGAGACGAGGTCTCTTGTCTCTTACTCTCAGAGCCTCAGCTGCCGCAAGCTTTCATTGTTCGGACACTGCAGCATGACTCTGAATTGATAGAGCCGCTGGTAAACACTGCTGCGCGACGGTCTATGCCACAAACATTGCAGTCCTCTGCTTAGGCTGCCAACGCAAATAAGCAAGCAAAACGAGTCTGCTGAGAAAGAAAAACAGGGAAGAAACGCTGGAAGATGTGACGAGACAGTTAAGTTTTTCCAGCTGACCTGGGTTACTTTAAAAAAATGAACTAAATCTTAATTTCACATGTATTGTTCTAAGGAGCTCTTGTTTAAACATGAACCTGTGTTGAATGCTTGAGATAATAACTTAACAAAATCTTGCCTTTCAAACTCCTTTATTAGATCAAACCCCACAAAGCCAGAAGCCCCGAGCTCAGTGCTTCCAGTGTTTCCCGTTAACTTAATTTACCTTCTCATTAATAGCTACTTTTTTTCTCCCCCTTGCTCATATTTTCTCCTAAAAAGCTGCACCAGTTGCCCTCATTTCCAAACAACTCCACTGACATGAGAAACCAATCCATGTGTCGAGCTGTGGGAGCAGAGTTTATTACAAAGCAGATGACCCGAGGGGGTCACTGAGGGTGAAGGAGGGGTTTTAGGCTATGAGGGTATTTCAGTCTTGTTCCCTATTTGTGATTTCTAATGTTCTAATCTAAGGGGTTTGTGAGAGCAGGGGATTGCCAACTTCCCTTCCCCCATTGTCCAAATGCACCCCTGGGGAAAACTCCAAGCTACGCTAGGCTGGAACTGGTAAGATGCTGTCCAGACTCTCGCTCTCTTAAACTCATAAAAAAAAGAAAGCCATCATGCGAAGCAATGGCTTGCAACGAAACATCACTGGAACAACACAGACATACAGGTTTCTGTGTGATTTAGCTAGGAAATTCACTGCCAAGTTTAATTGCTGTGAGCCCGAAGACAAGAAAGAGAGATAAAGAGACACAGACAGATTTAAAGAGGCAGAGTGAGACTGATTGCCCGCTCACTCTCTCTCTGTATTTGTGATAAGTTCAAGAGTTCAAGATTGTATCTGGATAGTTTGTCTTGTGCTGTTAACCACTCGACGCCACTCTGCCAACCAGCGCTGGTTTGGGGTGACTGACCATGATATGTACATCATAAAACCTCGGCAGTATGGGATGGTTCAGCCTGAGTTCATGGCGGGAGTCTGAGAGGAATAGCGAGCGAGCAGAAAGTAGGGCCAGCTGCAGTGCACCGAACTCAACTGCTGCACATTGATCTGATTTCTTAAATTGAAATAATTAGCGAATAGTATACACTGTAGAATAGAATTCAACTTTATTGTCATTGCACATGCACAGCTACAGGGCAACGAAATGCAGTTTGCATCCATCCAGAAGTGCTTTAGTGATATAGATATATTACAATATATATTAGCAATAATATAGATATGTGAGTATATTACAGAAATGGGTCTATTATGGTATGTTA
>NW_005187524.1:1266113-1288468 GCF_000239375.1 Pundamilia nyererei
ATGGTCTGGAGTCCTTGCCACATGCGTCGGGGGTTGGAGTTGGAGAAGTGTTCTTCTACCTTCTTTTTGTAATGGTGTTTAGCTTTTTTGATGCCCTTCTTTAGATTAGCCCTGGCTGTACTGTAGGCGTGTGCATCTCCTGACCTAAAGGCAGTGTTGCTGGCCTTCAGGAGGAGACGAACATCCCGGTTCATCCAAGGCTTCTGGTTGGGGTACATGGTGATCCGTTTCTGGGTGGTGACACTGTATGTGGTTTCGGAGATGTAATCCAGTACAGATGAGGCGTACTGGTCCAGGTCTGTGTGGGTGAACATATTCCAGTCTGTGTTTTTAAATCTGTCCTGGAGCACTGCGTCTGTCCCCTCTGGCCACACTTTAATTGTCCTCACAGCAGGTGACATGTTGGTGGAATCTGGGGAGGACTGTCTTTAAGTTGGTGTGGTACTACTTCACGGTAACTAGATCACGAGACAAGAAGACTCCACGGTTTTTATTGGCCACTAATGAATCAGCAGATTTACTGGTGCACCTTATATAACACAAACAAGGGGCTATCTGCACCTCCCCACCTAAACATCCTAAAGCAAAGAAAACAAAGATTCCCATTGTACCAATATTGAAAAAAATAGCTCCCATGTGACAATGGCTAAGTCCCAGTTTTTTTTTTCCATCCTGTTTGCTTTCCCTATCATTGTAATTACTTCACCACCACTACCCCACCACCACCAAACTACCAAGCGGTAAAGAAACCAAACAAACCCCAGGACCGTAACGCAGGCCATAAAGATAGATACACGAGAAAATGTGTGTATATGTGTGTGTGTGTAGGAGGGGGATACACTGGTAGATTGGAAAGTGCACATGTGTAGACAGGGTGTATAAAAATGCATTCATGTGTCTGAAGGGAACATTGCATCTACCCCCTTCCTCCAGCTCTGACCTTGCATGGCCCCCTGCCAGCAACAGTCACAGTCTAATTACTGAAATCTGTGTGCCAGCTAAAGGCATTGTCGAAGTCAGCTTTGTCTGGGAGCCCAGCCACCATTCATCCCTGGGTGCCCTCTATTTACTGAGGTGCAATGGACTCTGCAAGAAATCTGTTTTTGAGGCGAGTGAGAAAGGTTTATGAAATGATAACTTGTGACAATTTTGCATAGCCAGCTCAAATAAAAAGGATTAATGGCTCTGTGTTACTGTACTGCTGTAGTTACAAAGTTGCTAAACGTTGTTCCCAAAAGTAAATGGCCTGCATTTGTATAGCGCTTTTCTAGTCCATAGGACCCCAAAGCGCTTTACACTACATTCAGTCATCCACCCATTCACACACACATTCACACACTGGCGATAGCAAGCTACATTGTAGCCACAGCTGCCCTGGGGCGCACTGACAGAGGCGAGGCTGCCGGACACTGGCGCTTCTGATTAGTGGCTGACCTGCTCTGCCACCTGAGCTACAGCCACCCAAGTAAAAGTCAGCTTAGCATTAATGTGACACTATCATGCTTTAATAAATGTTTCGTTTTGTAGCTTCTCTAGTCCAACTCAGAGCCCCTGAGGCTGACAGTTAAAGCCTAAGAGGAAGTGTAAAATATAAAATTTTCTCTTCGATAGCAACTTTAGAGGACATTTTTTAATAACTCGGATTTAAAATTTATTAGGACTTTCTCCGTTAGAGCATGACTGCTAACTGACAAATGAATGCACACTTACAAATACAGTGGGGGAAATAGTTGTTGCTGAATTTGCAAGTTTGCTCACAAAGAAATGAACAGTCTCTAATATTTATAGCATTTTCAGTTCAATGAAGAAAGATAGAATATTACGCAAAAACAAAGCTTTACATAAATGTTTTAAATTGACTTGCATGTCACTGAGTCACATAAGTATTTGATCCCCAAGCAAAACATGGCTTAGTCCGGTGGAGTAAGTCAGTAAAATGTTTCTTGTGGTTGGTCATCATGTTTGCACATGTGTCAGGAGGGATTTTGGTCCGCTCCTCTTCACAGAAACACAGAAAATCCTCTAGGTTTCTTGGCTGTCGCTTAGCAACTCAAAATTCAAAACACACACACACAGACTTTCTGAAGGATTGAGGTCTGGAGACTGGCCAGGTCACTCTATGACCCTAACATGCTTCTTCTTTAGACACTCCTTTGTTGCATTGGTGGCATGTTTTGTCATTGTCATGCTGGAAGACTGGAAGGCCCATCTTCAGTGTTCTGGTTGAGGGAGGGAGGGAGGTTCTCATTTATACACATAATAAATTGAGATCGGTATTTTAATTGATTGATTTATAACATTCATAGTGTTTGCATAAAGAGTTGGCAACTCAGATGTCTATAGGAGTACGTTAGCAACTTTATACGTGAAGCCTCACTGGTAGCATTTTGGCCTCATCCATGTGCAGAACTTTATACAATTTGTTTTTCCTGGATTTTTGGTTGATAATCTGTCTCTCTACGTTAAAATGAAACGATCATAAACAAATTAGAGACTGTTCATTTGTTTGCAAGTGAGCAAACCTACACATTCAGCTGTAGCTGACCTGTCTGCCAGTGTTCATTTGCTCCATTTCTAATCAAGAACTGGGCCTTTGTGGTGTTGGTGCCTTTTGGAGCATTTTTCATACAGTGATCTGACAAATCATGTGACTAAACATGTGGTTAATTACAGACCACCCAAAAAGTCTTTGCTCAATTGTCAGTGGAGCTAATTTTAATCATTTGTTTGTGTTTACTTGTTAGCATTACTTTCCAAGTGTTTGGATGTGTTTGACACACACTTATGATCTATGGATGTACCTTCCAGCTAAGATTGCTAGCAATAGCAGACAGTCCACCTTTCTCATCCAAATATGGATTGGCCTAGCCCAAAATGCTAACAGTGATGCTTCAAATATAAAGTTACTAACATTATGGTTGCTAATCTATGCTCATATATACATCAGAGTCGCCATAGTCCAATCTTTGGAGTTCACTGTCACCTCTCTCTGCAAATACTATGAATGTTATAAATATTCACCATTAGTGCAACTATTTTTCACCTTTATCAGTACGAGGGTAGGAGGTGAAATCATTTTTCCCTGCCCCAAATCCCTCTGCTGGTAACCAGATTAGAGCAATGTTCCCATATTAAAGCCCAGCAGGGAGTTACAACTTAGATTCCTCTCCTGCTTCTCTATCGTGTCCATGACTGGATTTATTAAGCCCTAATGCTGTTAATCTGCTTGATTTTCACTGTAAGCCTATTAGGGGACATCCTGAAGATAAGATACTTGCAGAAAACGTTGTGGTTTTGAGTATAAGCCAACTTCTGTGGGTTTATTGTACTGACTGTGATCTTGTCAAACGCTGATAAATGTCATAGGTCAGGCTTTGCCAAAAACAATGGCGTTAAGGTCTTTGTTGTCATTCACACAGGAGTTATTTACATCTGTGCTATCTTCTTTGACCTGCTTGCTGTTTCCTCTAGGACGTTTTAAAAACAGTATCGAGACAGTCTCACTGCCAAAATAACCCAGGTTTACATAAACATTTGCCAACAGCAAGAGCAGACTTGCGATTTTCGTACATCGCCCCATCCTCAAACTTCGAATGTGATAAGCTGGCAGCTACGTGCATGCTAAACTCAAGCAATAAGCAGCGTTATAGTGCTCGGCAAGTTGTAATAACACAGTGTGCTGGTGGCTTTCAGAGAGGTCAGGCTACAGTTGAGGGCCCCTGCCTGCTTTTGCCTGGTGCGGTGAATTTCTGCGACCGCACTTCGTCTGCTGCGACCACAAGGCTCACCACCGTCTCTCTCCAGCGGCGCAGCCGTTTGTTAGGCAGAGCCCATCCTCAGCAAACCTCACCACACCACAACACAGCACGCAATCACATGAAACCCTCACAAGTCTGGAGAGCTGCTGGCTGTGTCTCCTCGGTGTCACTGTGCAGAGTGGCACATAGTGCACGCCGCGAAAGTACACCGCGGTGGCGCTTTCACAAGCTTGCAGCAGTTTCACATCAACCTGCAGTTGCTGTATTGTTAGTGCATGTGTAGTGTCAGGCATGTGGATTAACTTCAGACCACACACTAGTTTCTCTGAACATGAAGGTCATTTCTGGGAAGTTATCTGTAATAGAAGTCGACATAAACATCACGGGGTCACCTCAGCCACATCATGTGCAGTCGGTACGCGGCGACTCGCTGCTCTGCGTGAAGCCCAAAGTGAAAGATCAGGGAAGGGAAGGTCAGCGCTTGTGGCCTTAATACTGTTTGTTGGTGAACTACTGCGGGGCCCATCAGACGTGACGCAGGCGTGGCAATCTATTTTTATTGTCAGGGATGTACTTTAAATCAGTCTAACTGTTGGGTTGGACAAAGACAAATGTTGCACACAACTGCAAATTATGCTGTTAGTTTGTTTTCCAGCCCACCCCTCATGTCTGTCTGCATTTGAAATTCATTCAGCTGTCTTGGAAGAGAATTATTTATGAGCAAATCTGTTCATTTGGAATGGCTTGTTTTGTTTTTTTCTTCTTTGCTACACTCCCCTGATGCGGCTCTTTTGGGACCGCCTGTCAGACTCTCATCTCATCTAAAGGAGCCAAAACAGCAGAAATAAAAGTTAGCTGTTTTTCAAGACGGGAATATAAAACAGCTTCATTACAGATATTATAATAATCCCTTTACAAAACATCCCACTGTCCCATTTCCCCAAACTTATTAGCGAGCTTCCACGCGTCTGTTGTTTTGTTTATCTTAAACACGGTTTTCATGTCGTCCCGTGGTACAGTGGAGGTGACCACCAGGTTAATGATGAGCGGCCAGAAATAAGATGACTGGAATGTTTAGTCCCAGGTGGTTCTCAATTCCAGATGTCTCAGGCTCTCTCTTTGAGAAGGACGGGTTCAGGAGTTTATCCCCAGTCCTCTGGGCAATCGCATTAGCCAATCGCCATGCAGGGATATCAGCAGTCAGCTAGCTGGTGGCACGGCCATGGCAGCGACAGCTCTGTGTGAAGACACAAAGTGAGCTCATTTATCAGTGTCTGGACTGTCTTAATGATAGAGAGGAAACAAAGAAACAAAAAGACACCAAAAAGGTAATATCATAGCAATAATGAAAAAAGGCTTGCTATGCTCACTAGTATTGGCTATTTAAATAAATTATAAGTCACTATATTGAATCTCTTTAAGGTTTCCCAGTGTCTCAAAACATTTGTGATGAGTAATATAAAAAAAGAGCTAGAGATAGAATGACTGCTAGATTTCTTTCTTCTGAACTTTTGACTGATAGATTAGGGTTGGACTGTGAAAGGAAAGGAGCCGGTTGCTGACTTTGTTTATTGCCGTCCAAACTCGGCCCTGTGGCTCATGCCACATGAGCTGGAAGGCTGCCAAACCTGGAGTAAATCAGCACTGTCAGTCAGCAACAACAGCCAGCAAGAGAGGGAGGGGCCGAGATAGGACGGAGGGAGGGAGGGAGGATGTGGGGTTGTTAAGTTTTGTGTGTGTGTGTGTGTGTGTGTGCTTGTGGTTCTGATAGACATAGAGATAGTGCATAACATTTGCACGAGAAAAGGAGGGAAAGAGTAGCGGGGTGGGAGGAGGGTGGTGGGGGTGCAAATGAAGAAGTAAGAGAGAGAGAGAGAAGAGGGAGGGAGGGAGGACCCGGCGCTCTGTTGTGAAACTCGAGCTCGGAAAAACTGCTCAGAGTTTAAAACTCTACCCAATGTTTTTCCAGTTGTTACTGTTTGGAGGAGGTCCATTGCGTGAGCCGACGCACGCACTCACCGAAGCCTGCAAAACACACACTTGCGCTCGTACACACAATTGTCCCGGAGCCCCACCCCTGGTGCTCTGGTTGTTTTTCTTCCCCGGCCTCATCCTTCTCTCCACACTCCTGTTATCAAGGTAAGGCGTGCTAACAAGACAAGCTGGCTGCCTGACGTCTCTGGTTTCCCGCCAACCTGCTGGGTAAAGGAAAAAAACACACAACACGCACCCACGCACCCACTGAACTGGCCCGGTTCTGTAGCTCCGAGGCTTTATCCTGCCCCTTGCACTTGCTGCCTGCACTGCATGTGGAAACGAGGCTTGAGGCGAGCTCTACTCTCATTACAGTCGCACCTTAGGGTTTGCCGCTGCACAGGCCGCAAAAAACCACAGTTACTGCTACAGGAAGCTTTTTTCCTGCCATTTAGTTCCCAACAATGACCCTGCCTATTTATGTGCTGTGTTTTGAGTGACATCGCACCCCCCGACCTCAATCTTAATTAGGCTGGGCTTGTGTCTTTCTAAGTTGCATGCCAGTATGCTGCATGGGTTGATGCTTTTTTACACATGGAGAGAAAAAGACAGCTGCCTACTGCGCGCAGGCTTTACGGGGTGTAGCTTTTAATTGGGTCCAAATGACGGTGGATGAAGTATAAAGATTTTTGAAAAAGTGATAAAGTTGGAAGTGCAGAGGAGGAGGGGTGGGGAGCTGGGGGGACAATAGCCAGCAGGGGATGGAGAGGACAAGTTCAGCAGGTTCATAAGCTGTGCTCTGAGGATTTTAATCCCTCCCCTTGACCACAGGATACTGCTAGTGTTTGTGAGTCAGAGATTTCTGTGCGTGTGCGTGTGTGCGTCACAGCTGTGAGGCCGGGAGTGACTGCAGCTCAACAAAGCACTGCGCTCTGCTGGGTTGCTCTTGGTAAACAAAGGGAACTCGTAGCCTTGTATAGCGATTGGCCAACCTCTCCTTCAACAGAGAAAGAAAGAAAAGAGCCAGCGGAGCACGGCGGATTAAGGAGGAAGCTGGAAACGGCACAACAGCCAGGAGTTTTAAAAAGTGAGAAAATGAGCTAAATGCAATGGCAAAAAAAGCGGGACTGCTTATTTAATTTTCAGCTACCGAGTGTCAATAGATCAATTTTTTACTCGCTCTCCTCTGAGTCTTCATAGGGTGGCCCAGCCGAGAAGGGAGCGAGGAGCAGGGGGAGTCGGGGGGGGGGGATAGATTTTTTTTCTTTTTCTTTCTTTTTTTCAGAAGAGGTCAGCTGTGTTCAGTCACAGCTGACAGAGGGGGGTTGGGGATGGCCGGGAATGGTTGCTGAGTTGCTGCGCCCACAGCATGCCCAGCTGAACCCTGATCCCCCCGCCCAACCCCCCCTCTCAGCACAGTGACATGCAACACTGTTGGCTTGCCTGCTTATTCCCATGACAACTGCCTGCCTGAGCACCAGATGTGTGTAAAGAGGGGAGGGGTGGAGGGAGGGTGGTGGAGAAGAGTGGAAAGAGTTTAAATAAAAGTAAAACTGAGACAGTGGCACAGATCTGCTTCTTCTGAGAGGAGTTGGTGTCTTTTTCTATAATCTTTACATGTGTATTTTTAAGCATTCACATCTTTATACTGTTTGCTAACTACACGTATTTAGTCAGCTGATCATCCAAAATGTTGTTTTTCATTTGACACCAAGCAAATTCATGCAGCAGAAAGGAAAGAAAAGCACACTCGCTTATCACTTAGTAATCACTTTGTATCACTTTCTAATCTGAAGTGGAGATGTGTGCCTGTAGTGTTTTGGTTTTGGTCACTACTGAAAGAAGCTGAAAGAAGAGGCGTAGGTGTAGTTTTTCTGTTATTGCTGGCGCTCTGTGACGTACTAGATAACGTCTCTGTTGTTCTTATGATACAGAGAAACTTTCCCAGTTATGTTTTACTGGAAAGAAGACACCTGTCATCAATAAGGCTCGAGTGTTTACAGTCAGAACTAAATGCTAATGCTAATGGTGTGCTAACATTCTCCCAGCAATTAGGATGCTAACAGGCTAACAACGCCATGCAGGAGATATGGCAAAAATGTCATGCTGCTGTTGTTTTTTGTCCAAATGACTTTTTTTTTTATTTAGATAAAAGTAACAAATGATACTGTTACCCATCACTTCCAACTGGACACAAAAACTGGGCAAAGAAACATAACCAAGCTTGCTAGCTAATCGCAACCTCATTAATGTAATTTGAATTTAGCCATTATTTTCATTTTCTCTGCTCACTCATGCAGCACATTCAATTACAACTCAATGTAAAAGAAGCCCACATGTGACCATTAAGTTATTACCCATGTAGTGATGAGATATTTCAGGCTGAGGGTTGAATCTGTGGCTCATAATACAGAGCAGGTGCCATTAGTGCTAATCTGCTGTTCTCCCTTATGCAGGTATTTTACTGTCCTTGTTACAGGCCACTGAAGTGAAACACAACAGATGTGTTTGAATTCACTGCACGCTGTGGCTTTAGCTCAAATAAAAAATTACTCTTAGGTCTGTCGAGTCAGAGAGCCGGGCAAGCAGGAGTTAACAGCGGAGGCTGGAGTGTTTTGATTGGCTTTGTAGACATAAACAAGAGCCGTACTTGTGTGTGACCACTGGGCCTGACCCTAGAGATAGACGCTTCACTAATGGGCGTCTCTTTCAGCCGGCGGTCCAGCTAGAGGAACAGAGGAGCCATTGTTTGGGCCAGGGAAAGCCAATGCTCTCCCCATTTAAGTGTTGATCCTAGAGGAGCTGAGGTAAACAGCTAGAGAGAGAGAGACTGGGGATATACTTGGAAAACTGCTTCCAATTTACTAAAATATCCATGAAAAAAAAAGCAACCAACCTCTGCAACCTCCTCTGCAGAGATGGCATTAAGGCCTGCAGTCATATGACTGTTATTCTTTGGCAGCTGCATGTACATTGCACTGTTAATTAATTCTTATTTAGGCATGGAGTTCCTCCACTTAAAGCACATAAGACACAGGATTAAGAGGGGAGTGCTGAACAGTTGTGTATGCTCAACCAACTGTGACTGGAATAGGCGCTGTTGTTCTGTTTTAAACCACATCCTCTGACACACTCATTGCATGCATGTTTTTTTGCGTCAGGGGGGCCACAGACAAGGGAGTTGCTGTGCTACAAGCAGCTAAACAGGTGAGTCAGGTGTCGGGAAACTGTGAAACTGTACCTGGCATGCCTGACAATAGAAGTGCCACGTGTGAAGCCCTGGAGGAGCAGACTGTGCGCCGTCTGCTCTCCTGAAAGAAAGAGCTGGAGAAAAAAAACTTGCACCTTTTGTTTCGGTGTGACTCACTTCACACGTACTTAAACCTTTATCTTGGACAAAATATAGATCTTTAATATAAATGAATGCTCCGTTTCTAAACACTGTGCACACAGACTAGGAATGCACAATTAACTTTGATATTTACATGTGTCAGGAGTAATCAGTCTCTTCCATGACTTCGGGGCATCCATGCTGCGGTGTAATAAATCTGCAGGAGCTGCAGGATTGGCTTTAACCTTTTAGGATATGACTGTAACTCTTTTTCATTTTCTGTCTTCAGTTGTCATGCAGTGCTTGCTTTTCTGCATATGTGCATGTGTGTGAATCAGACAGCCTCTATTAAGAGTGTTTTGGAAGACCCACTGCTCCCACCAAATTAATGACCTAACAGCAGGAGGGATATGATGGGCACAGGCTGCCAAACGCCTGGGCGGATTAAAATACTGGCTGGCCTGAGACACTTCACCAATCTATCAGTGGTTTCTATTTCACAACGCAGAACTACTTAAAGCTCAAGCTTAAGAAAAGAGTGGGAGTGGGTTAAAATAGCAGTTCTCCATTTTTTTGTGTGTCACAGGTCAGATTCTGGCTGCTGTGAAGAGAAAATATTAACAACAGATTTATATGTGAGAGACTCTTTTTTTTTTTTTAAATCAATGTCAGCTTATTTCGCAAGAATGTAGTTTCTGTTAAGTCTTACTAAGCCTTTTACTTTCACCTTCAGAGATAAGATTTCTCTTACCATGTTCCCACAGTTTTTACATGCTATGGGCAATTGTACGTGCTAGTGATGGGATTTCCGGCTCTTTTTAGAGAGCCGGCTCTTTCGGCTCCGAACCGGCTCTTCAGGTTGTTTTGTTGCTTTAATTAGTTTATTATTAACAATAATATAAAATTACGCACAAAAGGAATTACTAATGTAAAAAAAAGTGGTTTTATTTATATATGTTTATATATAAATATTTACGGTGGCCCCTAGAGACAAAGCACGTACAAACTACAAAACACAGCTACCTAGATCACTTAAAGTACACAATTGAAAGCATGTGTGTATTTATACACAAGCACTCATATATATTCAAATAATTTAAAAAAATGTTCATTTACCTGTTACTACCACACACCAAATCCGGTCGTTGGTACTTGCTGGCTTGTGTAGCCACGAGGTAACAAAAGCTCAACACTGCGCCCAGCATCCTGGAGCACTTCTGCTGTCTTTTTATGTGTTTTGGAGTTTGTACGTGCTTTGTCTGTAGGGGCCACCGTAAATATACTTTTATTTATTCACTCCACATAAAATGTAATAAACAAATCATATAATACAAAAACCAACTATTCCCAGTTCAACTTATAACTATTCAAATTTTCAGCTTTTTCCTTTTAAACAAATTAAAAATGAAACAACACAAAACACTGCAAACCACAACACAATTAAATATAAATGAAAATATGAAAACAAAAAGAAGATGCACATTCTCTGTCATATGGACCTGCATGAATAAACTTTCTGAGTCCTTTATCATCTGCAACTGAAAATAGTTGTGGATGATTACTATACCTTTCTTTTTTTTATTTTATTTTTATTTTTATTACTATACCTTTCTAATGTGACGTTGTTGTCCCTGGCTCTCTCTCTCTCTCTCCCTCCCGCTCTGTTCCTGTGTTACTGAGTGTAACTACCGCCCCTCCCCCCTCTGCCCAGCACAAGCACAAGGCTCGCGTGCTGAGTGACGCGGTAAAAAAGTGAGAGGGTGAGAGAAAGAAATATAGCCCCCCCCCCCTGCTCGCAATAAGGATCCGGCTCGCGTCGTTCACGTCAAAGAGCCGGCCCTAAGAGCCATTTCGTTCCCGACCGACACATCACTGGTACGTGCCCTGAGAGGTCAAATGCACTGCAAGAAAACGGCAACATGCAACATTCACTTTTTTCTATGCTTTTAAGTGCTTTCTAACTAACAGTCACCCACCACTGGATGCACTGGAGAGCAGCTTGAGGTTTGCATCTTGCCCACAGATATGTGGGGGGAGCCCGGGATTGAACCACCAACCTCACGATCAGCAGATAACCTGCTCTAAATCCTGAGCTACAGACACCCAAAAGAAAGCAGAAATATATAGAAAATATAAATAGAAAACTGCTGCAAAAACACAACGTGTGAATAAAACACAATGTTAAAAGACAATCACGCATAGAACAAAACAAGTGTCTTTGAGGAGACAATAATGTGACGGAACAGCTGCGGAAAATGTGCGAAGGATCGCGCAGAGACACGGAGGGAGTAAGAAAAACGTGCAAAACAATGTATGTTATAATCGCATGATTCGTATAAAACTAATGTACCTGCTATTAGCTGTTTACTGTTAGCTTGTCACTTCTGCAGCTGCACTTTATTGTCTCCCCCAAACACTTTTGTTTTCTCGATTTCCTTTGTGTTTTGTACTTTTTTTTTGTTTACTTTCTGTTCTTACGCTGCAGAACGTTTGACCTCACAGGCCACCGTACATTCACCTTTAAAACAAGCGGATGCCTCCGACGCTGCGGCTGACCTGCAAACATAAACGTGACTCGAGTAGACACCTTCAATAAAATTTTATTGAAAAAAGTACCAATAAGCAACAAGAAATCCAGAAGAAAAAAAAGGATTTGTAGAGCAAAGCTCCGCATGTACAGCATATTGCACTACATAACAAATTGTCTTTACTTCCATTATTATATCAACAACCAAAAAAAGAAAAAAATGTATATAAACATAAAAATGAGTGCACAGTAGAGTCTCGAAAACACACAATCAATGTTACAAAAATGCTACATGTTCGCTGGGTCTCATTTCTTGGTATACAGAGAGTGTGTGATAATCAAGACTTCATTGAAACTGAGCAGTTAAAGGCATATTCCAGGGTTTTTTCTTTCTTTCTTTTTTGTCTTGTTTTTTAAATCTTTTTTAGAAATACATTTACACTTTATCAGTTCTGTAAAAAGAAAGGACAGTTTCATGGTTACGAGCTCACGAGCAAAATCAACCGCAACCATGAATTCATTTGGTTTTGTGTATACAGGACAGTAAGATGTGCAAGGAATGTCGCAAGCTCATTTGTCTTTAAAAAAAACAAACAAAAAACCCAAAATGCTCTTGATCTCATTGACTTCAAAAAGGATCACACTGGTATTAAAAGTCATTTTACAAGCGTGAAGTGTCCTTATAAAAGCAGACCCCTTTTCTTAAGAAAATACAATTTAAAAAAAAGAACGTTAAGAAAAACCACGAAGAAGAAATGTTATTACTTATAAAAATTCAAAACTTTCCTCAAAGGAAAAAAAAACTTCAAATTTATATAAAGTGGACTACAAAATTCAAGACACTGACGGTTTCAATAAAATACGCATGTCTCTTTCTCACTGTCTCTCTTGGGATTTTCTGCGCTCACGTATGCCGTTTGAGGCTCGGGAACCTCATTCTAACAAAACTATACAGGGCACCACGGTGGCTTGTTTCCCTTTCCAATAAATCAAACCGGGCCATCGCACCCGAGCCTACTTGCTCGCTGCACTGAACACGCCTGACACGTGGCGAGATCAACTGAGGAGAACAAATCAGAGTAAATACTATACATCAACACTCAACAGATAAGAAACCTAAGGGATTTACATATACAAAGTACTTTCCAGTGCATACTGATTACAACACAATGATTAAGATTAAAGAATTGAACACATACGAGTAAACTGACGCCCTGTGACTTGAGGAAGAAGGCAACCTTTTTGTGTCTAATGTCATGTCTGCCGTTACTTGTTATGAGGGAGAGGTCGTGTGGGAAGGCGTCATTTTTGGAAGGTGGAATTTTGCGTATCAAACACTCATCTGCAGTCTGTAGTTTTCTTCTTTGTGAAGAGCAGCAGCTGTGCTTATGTTTGCTCGGTCTAGATCATTGGCTTAGCAGTGACACCTGCCGCCACTTAAAAAGTAATCGTAACTACACGTTTACAGTAGTTGTTCTAAAGGTGAAGACGGCGTAACGATCGCCAACCTGCTCTCCACAGAGCCAAACAGCCGAAGCGTATACAAGTCCGGAGACCAAAATGGAAAAAAGGAAAACAATGAAGTAATTGCACACACAGGTGTATACAGTAGAAATGGGCAAATACACTGAAATAAATAAAAGAAGAAGAAAGAAAAATAAATTACAAAGAAAGTGAACCGATGAACAACAACCATGTAATGAAGGAGCAGCACAAAGAGGAAGTCAAGAGCTGATGGTGAGACGGGGAGCTACACGGACTGGCTCAGCGTTCACGATCCGCAGGAAACTACAACCACAACCACATTCAGTGCACCTCGCACCACCTATGACTACTACGCTCAGTAGCTCCGTCCCCACCACAGCCAGCAAGTCAGCCTCAAACTCCTCAGTCGAACGGTACCTTTAAGAAGCGTGTGCTGAGAAAGTTGGCCGAGATCTAGGTTAAAATGGAGATGGGAGAAGCGACAACACCTCGAGGGGGTTTCGTCACGTATTAATCGGCGAGAACAGCTCTTCTTCTAACCATGTAACAGATTCTCAAGGTTACCAGTAGCCCACAAAAGTCTGTCCCTGAGACATCTTGAGAAAAAAACAAAAAAAAGCCCAACAACAAAAAAGAGAAAGAACCTAATCGTCATGCAGTGATAAACTTGACACATTGTAAGGAGCATGTAATTACAGACCCCTGATATGTACTGCTCCTTGGGTCCAAAAGTTGGCCTGGGTTCAGCAATGAAAGAGGAGTAAAACAAAACAACAAACAGCATCTTTGACAGTGTCTTTAAACATATTCATATTTCAACAATAATTACAGTCTTTTTCACTTTTTCGTTTCTATTTTTTGTCCATTTCAGAGACTGCCCGTCTGCTGAGTCAGTGGTGATTATATGTGCTCAAACATCCCAAATCTGGATCTCAGCACCAACGACAATATTTATACCCCATAAAAGGTGGCCTGAGAGATTTCGTTTTGCGCACTGGGTTCGGCATATTGTTTCGATGTTCTGAAGATACAGCGGGGCCGTGAAAAAAACAAAACAAAAAATCAAAACCTTTTTAACCGAGCCAACGTGTCTCTCTCCAACTCTTCAGTGTGGTCTGAAAAACTGCGTGAGCGATCTTTCGAGAAGTGTCATCCAGATTATGTTCAGTCAGGCCTCAACACTGAGGCACGTCTCAAGACAATGCGAATGGATAAATGCGGTGGTAAGGAAACAGGTGGTAAATGAAAAAAACAAATAAACAAACCAAAAAAATCAACCTTCATACAAGACAGAGGTTAGCTTGTCAACATTCGGATCTTTTGAAGGGTGGTATAGTGCAAAAACAGTGGATCCACAGCTCCACTTCAAGGGCATGGAGGTCTGAAAACAATCAAATGAAAAAAAAAACATTGGAAAAACCCCCCAAAAGGGAATATCAGAGTAATATACTGGGAACAAGGGTCAAGTGAAATGAATAAAACAGCTGGTTTAGGTGTTACGATATCTGCAACAACGTGATTGACTTGTGTTCTAATATAGTGCAAGACCTCTAATAGTTGTTTACATGCGTGCAAGAGTCGGCACGTTGACGTGCGCTACATGTCAGATTTGCCCCCCGATATGTTGCAGGAAAAAGGCTCAAATGACAAGTAAACCCAGTAAAAACCCAGGTTAAGTGAAAGGATTTTAACAATAACAACACAAGATGTCCAAGTGCACATGCCTTGTTTTCCTTTTTCACTTTCTTTTTGATGTCTGGCAAGTTTGCATGCAGTCACCTGGCTTGTTTGACCAGACGGTGACGTTAAGAAGCGCAGACTCCACCCAGAGAGTCAGCAGACCCAAACATCTGCCATGTATCGCGTGACTCTCTTTGCATATTAAGATGACATATCACCGTGCGCTCACTTTCACACGCGCGGAAACTACTGTTCCCAGTATTTCTGAACAATACCAAGAGGTCGTGTTCAAAGAAAACCAAGGAGGGACAAAAGACAAACTGAAAGTAAAAAAAAATGAAGAAAACATAAATGTTTCACTGAGGTGAGGTGCAAAATGCTTTTGTTCTGAGAAGTCGCCTCTTTGGAAGTTAGTAAAAATCGACTTGACTGGTCACCTGGGAAACTTCCTCTGCGTTTCCTTTCACTTCCTAACCATCTTCTTCTCTTACCTGTCAAAACTGCTCAATACTCATTCTGGCAGAAGACACTGAATAAGGCATTCCCAGGTTCTGTGAGAGGTCATTAAAGTGAACAAGAACAATGTACTGTACAAAACCACTACACCACAGGTATGCCAAAAAAAAGAAAGAACATTGCCCATTAGTGGAATCTCAGAGCAACATGGCATCTTCTTTGAAGGAAAAAAAACAACAAAAAACCCCCAAAACACAACCTGGTATAAAAGTTGGTTGTCTCCGTCCCGCGGTGACCTCAATTGTTTTCTCCCCAAACAGACCCGTGTTAGATTAGACAGTGCCAGTAGGAGTCCAGTTCCTCACAGAGATGAATGAAAAACGGGGGACAAGGTCGCCTCACCTCCGTCCTCCACCCCCTCCTCCGGCTATGAACCCCCTATCAAACAGAAGGCTGAGAATGGCCGCGGCCAGGCGCCACCACATCGGCCCCTGGTTCCTTTGGTTTCGGTGATACTGAAACAAAAACAAGACAAAACGCACAACAGTTAGAAACTCAAAACACAGCACCAGACGCAGCCATTATTTGGGGTTCGCGTCGTGTTTATGTTGTCGGCGACCGACGCCGATTCACAGCGAGCATAAAACGTAACGAGACGCCGATATTTTCAGGGCACTCCGCTCCGCTTCCCAGCGATGCTTAGCAGAGAGGATTCCCTTTGTGTGCAGGATCCTTTACGCGAGCCGGGCTTTCCCTACAGACATTCCTAGCCATAAACACATTTATCGCACGGTCACACTTTTTTTTATTCTAATCTTCCTGGCACAGACTAGCAGCCAGCAGCTCAGGAGGAGACTCTCTCAGGTTTGCGAGCCAATTGGATTGTGTGCGATTAGGAGGATAATGCTATCTCTGCCATTGAGAAGCTGAGATAAGATAATTGCACCAAATGGGATTAGAGGGCTCTTGATGAGAGGCAGGGAGTCTGTGGAAAAACACACGTGTCTGCACGAGAGGGCTACAGTAGTTGAAGATCTCATGTCCCGGACGGAAGGCAGACTCCGCTACACCTGATAGTTCTGAGGCTATTTTCAGACCAAGAGGGCCGTAAACTGAAAACAACTGGGGGGCGGGGTTAAGATTACTTTTTCAAAACAATGCATGAAAGTGTACTACGTTGTCTTGATAACATTGTATTACTGTTTAGAAAAGCCAAAATATCCTAAGGCAGCGATTAGATACGCCATATTTGCACGACTAGTGTCCAAACCTTGACCTAGTTAACAGTCAAGAACTGCCACTGCGATAAGCCTCTGGGTTTCCATACCGTTATCACACTGTGGTGAACTTTGCAGGGTGTTGCATAAGCTTCAGCAGTTTCCAGCCAGCATGTTTGTATTCTACTTGCTTTCACCTGAAAAAAGAGGTAAAAACGCTACGGTAAACACAACCAGGAAGCTGTTTGTTTCATTATGACATGTCTAAATTTTGCCCTGGAGATATTTTGATAAGTATATAATAATAGTGTAATGTCTACTTCGAATAAACAAAGGGGGTATTTATTAGAAAGCACAAAATGTTGCATCGCTGGAAGCCGCCATGCTTGAAGTCTTGTAGTTTATTAAGTTACACAAGGCCGGCTCTGCCATGAAAGGAAGGGGGGCAGGGGGGGGGGGGGATGCATGTATGCAATTATATCAATACTGTATGTCAATATTTAACGACAGAGGATTTTTCTGTCAGAGCGTAAATCTCAAAATGAGTCAAGTTCCATGAGAAGCGAATTCGTCTTTACAGTCCAAACCAGAATGCCCCCTGTGACCTTTCACCCTCCATTCTATCAAGCTAGACACAAAGAAAGTGAGAGAATAAAAAACAGCAAGAGTGACAAAAGGAGGTGTGCAGGCCTGCTGCAAGTTAGTCATGAGTCACGACACCAACTGTCAAAATGAGGCTCTAAATTTAGCCAGCGATAGAGAAGCAGAGTGGAGCCAGATTCCCTATGTCGTCACGCTGACACCAGCCTGATGTGCTTTATCAGTGCAAGCTGTCTGTCAAGCCAGCTGCTCGCAAGCTCTGCCTTATCGCTTGAGCAAACAGGCCAGCCTCTGCAGCGAGAATCCCCGCGTTGTTCATATCGGCGAGCGGAGAAGGGCCGAGTATCATGCGAACATAGCGGTTGCTTGAGTTAATAGGCAACAGCACAAACAGACGTTCCCGTCAACACAAATAATCAGAGAACAATGAAAGAAAAGTAAATACCATTTGTCATTGCTCCCAGCACCACTTTCCTCCCTCCCCTTCCACAAGTGCTGAAAGGAGAGAGTGCCGTGCCCTCACTGGAACAGTGACGAGATAAAGCGACAACCGCTGCGTGTAAGCGTGCAGGCGCGCACACGGAGGAGATATTCAACCGTGCTTTCAACACCTCCTATCGAAAGCACCAGGAGTCGTCTCCCTTAAAAAAACATGGGGATGAAACCCAACTCTGCTCCTTGCCCTGCGCAGGCTGAAGCAGTCTTCCTGCCATTGTGAATGCCATTATTGCTGTGTCTCAAATGGCAGGCCCGGCTAATGTCAGCCATCCCTCTGGGGACCTTAGAGTCCCCTCCAGCACTTTCTGACTGAGGAGCAATTTATCTGTCAGCATCCGCCAGCACTCCCTCCGCCACCTAATCCCTCCTTTCGCCAGGGGCCACGGGCTCCCATGGAGAGAGCACCGGCAGCCACGTTGCACCAAAATCCATCAAAAACGATGGCAGTCCAAGGCATTTAGATTGCTCTGGGACAAGTGTCTGCGCTGAATAACTCGCCTACTGACAGGAGCAACAGGAACGAGACCTGGCAAACAGTACCGCCATTATCCAGCGAGTTTTTTTTTTTTTTTTTGTGCTAACTGCCAGACCGTGCGATACTGAGAAGTGAGAGACGGCAAAAGAGCAGAAAGCAGAAAAACAAGTATGGGTGTATTCATGCATGAGCATGTACACATGCACGCACAATACAATAACTTGCACAACCAGAACCAGAAATAGTAATTACAGAGGCTTCAGTGGAATCACGCATCCAAAACCACACTTAAGTGTTTGAGTTGTAAAAACATCCCTCAATAACAGCAAACCACGAAGACACTTAGCACAGTAGCAGAAGCACAGCCATGCTCGGAGAACAAAAGAAAAGAAAAACTTTTTTTTTTGCCTTTATCAAATATTCACTATCTAGGCATATGTGTCTTCAGGATATGACTTTACAGGATGGTTTTCACTCTGACTGTCCTCTCTGCTGTTTACTCAACCAGCAAAGTGAGCACAAACCACTTCCTCATCTCTTGACCCAGGCCTGCCTCCGATGTGCGTCAGTAGATCCTGGTCGTACACATAGCAACCCTCCTGTCTGACCGTCTGTGTGTGTGTCTGCCCGTGTCACAATACATGAGTCATGCTGCGGCGGTATAAATAACATCTGCTTGATAAAGTGCATGAGAAAAATCAGAAGCTGTCTCATAGGTTAGAGTCTAAATTTAAAAAGAAAAAAAGATTATATATATATACATGTATACATATTTTTATGTGCACGGGTCATCCCATTTCCCCACAGGGAGTTTTTAAGACAGCTTAGGACAGTTGTTATTTGATCATGTGAAGTTCAATTTCCATTCTCCATCCCCCCCGTATACATCCTTAAACCATCATTATTATGGATCTCACCTCTGCAGTCTGCCTATGACTGAGAAAACTTATTTTTTGGGTGTGTGTGCGCGTGTGTGTCTCCTGTGGCTGCGCCTCGCAAAGGGAAGGGGCTGCCTTGAGACTCCCTGGAACCACAGCTGTTCCCCTCTGGGCTCACGTGGGGAGCTTCGGGTTACAACATGTTTACCTACTTCTACCACTTCTGCTTTTTTTCCTGGATGTATCAGCATGCGTGCATGTGTGCGTGTATAAATGTGTGAAATAAATATGTGTGTAAAGACTGTTAACCACCTGTGCAACAAAAGTACTTGCACTTTGCAGGAAATCTCCCTGGAGGGGGGGGGGGGGGGGCTGTGCATATTTTGTGCATATTTAAAGACAAAGAAATAAAAGCATGTCACAGGTTTTACAGCACACCCAAACAGCAGTGATATGCCGATACAGTGGACACTGTCGCTGTGGCCACCGTGTGTTGTTTCAGTGCAGGCATCCTCCACACCAACAGCCTTCAGAGCACATTAAGGAAACAGGGGAAAAGAGAGAGAAATAAACAGGAAGAGGAGGCAGGGGAAGGGGGTGGGGTGGGAGTGTGGGGGGGGGGTGAAGTGGGGGAAGGGCTGTCCTCGTTCTGAAATGTCTTTGGCTTGAGGGAAAAGAGGGGCGGAGGGGGTGGGGGTTAGGTACTGGGGTAAAGTTCTGCATGTGTACAGCCTCTCCAAAACAAATATAAAGCGAGCACCGTAATAGAGAAGAAACTTTTGACCCACAATTAATCTCTGTCAGATCAAAATGAGATCCAAATATTGATTTAAAAAGAGCAAAAAAAAAGGTTTGTGGATGATGTGGCTAATGTGTGGACTTAACTTTCCCCTGCTCCGACTTTATAAACACTTAACCTGTGGTGCTTATTCGCACACAGACACAAGTTTCCTCTCTAGTTTGATGGCAGCAAATTTAACTTTACGCTTTATGGAGTCTTTTGTTTCTTATATTGTTGACAGAACGTTGGCGTATCTTCCTGGCTTTACTGCTCTCATCTCACAGGCTCAGATAGGACACATAGAGACTATCTGACAAAAACAACAACAACAAAAAAACAATATAGGTGTATTTGCCTGTAATCAGGCACAGGGAGCAATCTGCAATTTAGTCAAATTTGAAAACTGTCAAAAGAATCGGGTTGCCCTCCACACTTAATGTGAGGCACTAAAAGCATGCTTGTTTCACTACCATTCGGCACCACCGCTTGTCTCCCAGTATTGCACAATCAGCCGAACGCATCCATCCTCCTCACCAGTTGCAGGCGTTCCCAGTGAAACTGGTCTCCTATGAGCTGGAGTTTCTGTCCAATGCAGGCCTCCACGCTGCGAGCCGCGGGTCGCTGGCGGGGCAGGCGCTCCATGCTGTTTTGCTGCTCCGTGCTTCCTTGTCGACTCGCTCTGTGATCCCCGACGAGCTCGAAGCGTGCCGGGAAGTGCAATCGAAAACCTGCGTTACCTGTCGAGTGTCAGGACTCATGCTTATTATTTTGTAAACAACACGTGCTCAGCAAAATAATCTCAATACAGCAATGACGCCGAGCGTGCCAGTCTTTTACACACAGGTAAGGAGATCCATCAGTCTCCTGAAGTACTGCCGAACGCGCCTTTCAGCAAACAGGTTGCTCAGCTATATATCCACAGTTTACCCAGCTGTGATTATTCCTTTGTCTTTTTTAATGACCTTTAATAGTTTCACAAAATAAACCCACATGACTAGTAGTTATAGAGCTCCTCTGGAATGGTTACTTGTTTATGGCACCAGAGTTATTGCTGTCACTGATAATCAGCTCTCTGAAGAGTTGCTGCACAGGTGAGCACTTCTGTCACATCCTTTCAGTCACAATGCCAGTCTGGCGCCTTTTGAATAGCAAAGCAGCTGGGTACACTGCATACAGACCATAAAAGTGAATGTGATGACGACTATGAGGCGCCAGAGGTGAGATCAGCGCAGTAACGCTGTTAACCATCCCTCACGGTGAGTCTTGCATTGTGCTCTCGTGCGTCGGTTTTATAACACCGGTTATCACGCACAAGGCAGCGTTCCCTTTTCCTCCCCTCTTTTGAAATATGGTATGTTGTCAGCCTCACCGTAGAAGAGTGGTCTGGGCTCCTCTGCGACTCCACAGGGCAGCATGCCGTTGTTTGGTACCAGGGCAGGACCGGGTGTCTGTGTGCCTCGATGTTCACACTTTATCTCCCTGAATGTGGTGCGCCAACAGTTGGCTTTTGGCTCAAACACATCGTCCTCCTCATCGTCCATACGGGGTGCGCTTTGAAACGAGCAGCCTTAAAAGTAACGTGACAGGAAAAGAACAAAGGAAAGGTTAAAGCCGAACACGTGTAGTTCGTCTTCCACGGCGTCCCAAGTTCCCTTCGCTAATGAATCCAACCTTGGAGAAATCCACACTAAGAGCTGATGAGATGATCTCAGACACATTCATTAGTCGTTCCTTCCTCCAAAGCATTCATTATCATTATAGACAACCTGTCTGGCCTATAATGAGTGCCCTCAAATCAATAAAACCACAGTGGATAAGTTGGGGAAGAGAAAATGAGCAAACGGTCTGCCTTAATTTGTGGCAAAGATCTCAGTGCTTATTTAGACAAATAGCTCTGCTCAACTCAGTGATGAAACCACACAATTCACTGTGGTTAGGCAAGTCAGTTGAGCCACAGATACATTTAAAGGACTTTGCTGCCTAGATTAAATAAGAGGTAGATTATCTTTTGTCTGTGCTAAGCACATGGATGGGGGTTTCAATAACAGTCCCATAATTACTAACTTTGCTAATAGTTGGTATTTTAACAGTACTGCTGCACCGAATGTATATAAATATGAAAGTTATATAGATATTAGAGCAGATATTTGATGCCAATAATAAAATGCCTCATTATGATTCATCATACCCAATTTACCGCAGTGTGGCAAGAATCTCAAGGAGCACTTGGCAAACTCTCCAGAGTCAATACTAGACTGCACTCAACTCTGAATAATACAGTGGGTCAAACAGTCATCAAAATACGGGTGAAATTCAAGTTGGCCTCACTGGCAAAACTCAAAGTCACCACTGCAGTTGTATTACGGGGTAAGACTACTACCACACTTCCAAATTAGGATCCACAGCAAAAGGGTAATGACAGTCTTTGAGGATAATCCTACGCCACTCTCCCTTCGCTGGTCTGTCAGCCTGCCAAGCTCCCGGAGAAAGGAGTTTTCATTTCTTCACCCAGCATAAGCAGATTGGCCTGGCTCTAGCATGCCCAGACCTCACGATATACTGTGTGCGTTCACAATAAACCCTGTGTGTAAAACCACTTAATGCTTTGTTTTGACAAACACACCGAAAGAACATGTGTGTGTGTGTGTGTGTGTGTGTGTGTGTGTGTGTGTGTGTGTGTGTGTGTGTGTGTGTG
>NW_005187524.1:1288488-1295507 GCF_000239375.1 Pundamilia nyererei
TGTGTGTGTGTGTGTGTGTGTGTGTGTGTGTGTGTGTGAGAGAGAGAAAACCTTAGGTTCAACTTCCAGATACACAGGCTTGCTGTCTGTGCTGCTCTACTGACCAGGCAGTGAGCTGCATGTTTGTGTCAGACAGTAGCTCCCCCTGCTGCAGACAAATTAACAAAGGGGAAGGAGGGAAAGATGCGGTGGTGGCGAGGGAGCTCCGTTATTGACACAGTTTCAATCCAAGGGCTTTAAGTGCCTTCCACCACGCCGTGTCGGCTTTATGTAACATTACTCACACCGAGAAATGAAGCCTTCTCACGCTCAAGCTCGGCCACACATTTATAACATATAGAAATAAAGCAGAGCGCGTTTTAAACCGACATTTGACCGAAAAGACATGCAAAAATACAGCTTGAGTGGCGTGAAATAAAGACAAGCGTGGGCATATGTGTAATACGCTGATTCATTTCATTATAGGAAGAAAACAGTCGTTACTGCGTTTTAACAGAGCACCCGGGGACGCACTCGGCGCCCCGCGGTCTGAAGTCCATTCACCAAGCCGGGCTGAGCAAACCGGGAAAGCCGGTGTAATTCAAATCTGCGCTGGGTGAATGACAGGCAGCACATTTAACCGCGTTTATGAGCAGACAAGCCCGGTGGTTACGTGCAGCAACATAGGGCGAATGAATGCAGACGCGAATGGAAGGCAGCGGCACGTTGCGCTGTCGGTGCTTATTTTTAAGGACGCGCATGTTACCTGATGTAATCAGCTCGCTCCGGTGGACAGAGTGTGCCCTGGACGAGGACATTTAACAGCGTTTAAAAGTGTCTCCCGTGAACTTACCACACAGATCGGCTTCGCTGTAACGACTGTCCTATAACCGGAAAACAAAAAGAAAACAAAAGAAAAAAGCCTAAGAGTTCAGAATCCCGCTGAGTCAAACGACTTTAGTCCTTATCGCCTCCACGACTACTTCCATTCTGCGAGGAAAAGCGCTAGCAGCCTATATCTTTGCAGGCATGTCAGCTGACTCCGCCAACGGGGCGTGGCGCGAAAAATTAGTAAACAAACCCTCTTTAAAGAGGCCTGCTTTCCCTCCGGCACACTTGCACTGCTTCCAAGCGAAGAAAGCATATCCCTTTAAGAGCCGGCTACATATGGGTGCTGCAACCAATAGCCGACTTTGTTGTTACCCGGCCTTCTGGGTCGTGTAATCAGACACGTGGAAGGGGAAATTCCCCAGAGCACGAGACCGCTTTCTCACTACTACTGTTGATCATCCGGCTGCTCTGGTCAGATAGCGCTGTCATCTTGTGGTGTTTTTCAGCCGTTCTTTGCCCTGACGGCTGTATATTAATATATTTACCTGACATTTACTGAAATAATTCAGCCCACAATTAAAGTTGATTACAGCTCGAAGCATATATCACAGTATGCTGCATCCTGTGTTTTTCTCTATGGTAAGTACTGTGCAAACGTCTTTCATTTGTTTATATTTTGCAAGGAAAATGAGAAATAGGTAGAGTGATCTACTGCAACGCAAACACATGTGTGGAAGCACAGCTTATTATGATTAAAGAACAGAGGTTCTGTAATACTAATAAGCTTGACTGTCAATATTTGGTGTAACCATCTTTATTCTTGACCGCAGCCTGAACTCTCTTTATGTAAAGTAGTCTACAGGAATAGTTCTCCAGGCTTGTTGAAGAACATTCAGAGCTCTTCTTTGGATGCTGTCGGCCTGTTGTTCTGTTCTCTGTCAAGATGATGCCACACTGGTTCACTGATGTTGAGGTCCAGGCTCAGCAAAGCCATGACTGATGTGTTTTTCTACCCAAGGTATACATTTACCGCACAATCCTGTTTCAGATTGTGTTTGGAAACTGAAAAATTAAGCCAGGTTTGAAATCTGATGGCAGCGATATTCAAAATCATTGACTGAAGTGGGGCTTTAAAACATGATAGAGCCTCCACTGTGTTTTACAGACAGCTGTAGATATTCACCGTTGTACCTCCTGACCTTGTCTGTACATTATTGATAGGGATTTAAATTTGGATTTTCACCTCACAAAACCTGTTATCGCTGATTTTCAGTCTCGCTCTTGTGTAATTTGGGACACCTCAGCCTTTTTCTCCCCATTTCCCTTCCCTAAGAATGGCTTCTTTACAGCCACCACTCCACTGAAGCCAGTTCCGATGATGCTTTAGCAAACAGTAGATGCATTTAAGGTCCAGATGCATCTCTCTGATCCTGTGTCAGGTCTTTGCTAGATTTTCCCCCCTTTTTCTTAAGTACTTGACTTTCAGACACTGTCCACAAATTACTGGGTCCCTGACTCAGGACCATGACAGTACCCCCTCTTAAGGGCTGGCTCCAGACAGTCCCAAAAACAGCAGACCACCAGGCCCGAGCAGGTGGAGGGGGGTCCAGGATGGAGGGCTTGGAGCAAAAGCAGAATTACAAGAATTATTGGCTCATTGGAAGCAAAATATAAAGAAATGAGGTTTGGTTTAAAACTTTTGCACAGTACTGTAGGTGGAATCAGATTCACAGACTCAGTTTCTTACTGGGACAATAATATACTGAACAGCATCAAGTCACTATAGTATGATATCTATGTTTCAGTAGTTACTTGAAAAGGCAGGTCACATCCTGTACCTTAGAGAGCAGTACACTTTAGTGGAGAAACCAGACTTTTGCTAAAAGTGAAATGTATACCAAGGTAGACTAGTTAAATATTTTGTCAGACACTGATTATATTCATTTCTGCTGGTCACTCTGACCTGTCATAGACTCTGCAGTAAAGAAGTCATTTTTAGAATGATTTCAATATGTAATGGATGTGAAACTGTATAACAGTGTAAGAGACAAGTCAACATCTATGAAAGGCTTTATGAGAGATCTGTGTACCACACTCGCAGCTGAAGACATCTAAACCGTGTCATTTGTGCTTTTGTTGATGCTGCTGATAAGTGTATTCTTTAAAACTGTGGTCTATGTACCTCTATGTTAATGTGACACTATATTGTGGGTCTATAAATCCACAAAAGGTGGGCTTCATGTCAACATTTTGCCCAAGTGTAATTTATTATGTTTTCCACTTCTGATCGCCACAGCGTTTGAACAAAAGTACAGGTTACATTTACAGACTATAATTTCAGAAGTTTTTATGCCTGTGTTTGTTCAGTGTCGGTAGAAATGACCTAGATTCAGCTGGAAGAGGACTGCATCTTGATCAGTTTAATTAGGCACCTGCAGAGAAGACTCACGCTTTTGTTTTTTATCACAAAAACAACAATCAGAGGCGTTTCACAGATGCTTTAACTGGGACAATATGATAGCTCTTGAAACTGTCACATTATCAGAGGTTTTAAATCAGGTCATCTCAGAGTAATTGGAAATCCAAATACATCATAAAAATGTTTAACTTACGATGCTGAAGCTATCGGAATGGATGCGAGGGAATGTTCAAAGAACTGGAGTTAACAAATATGTTTGTCCCTGAATAAAACTGAAAGCAACAAAGAGCAATGACCCCGGTTTCTATTGGACAGCATTGCATATAAACCCCTGGGGCACAATTACACAGTAATTAACACATAATACACCATGCACACAAATCCTGACAATGATGTGAGGCAATGTATAGGCTCTATAAAGACTCCCCCAAGAAGTCTAAATCAGGCCTTAAAGTTGATCCTGGAACCGACCTGTTGGTGGCGTCCTAACATTCAAATTCAGTGAACAACCCATAATTTCACAAATGTTTTTAAAGGCAGACTGCATGGCTAGGTGCTTGATATTACACATCCGTGGCAGATGGGACTGAAAACACTTGAATTAGTTATATACTATTATCCGTATACAGTATCCAGGTCTATGCTAAATTGTCTCATATTGTTATCAAGTGCAGGGCAGATACTGGTAATTTGCCCCCTCTTGTCAGCAGAGCTGTCTCCAATCACTGATCAATGAACCCTGGGACAGCTGGAGCTGGGGCCGACCCTCTGCATTCTCTCACACGTAACACACCCCACCCCAACTCCTCTTTCTCCCTCTCACTGTCATTCAGCTGTGATCATGTCCCACCACTGAGCTGTGTGAGAAGTCACGGGTCTCTGCCTCCTCTGTTATGCGTTAATTGGATAGACTGCTAGGTTGGCCTTTGTCCCACCTGCAGTTTCTTCGAAGGGGTGGGTATGCATGAAAAGGGGATATGTTTCCTCATGCACAGTGATATTGGAAACTCGAGCACCTCTTGCATGAGTGGCAACAAAAGGCTCAAAGATGAGCATTATTTGCTGCTTCCTTTTGTACTCTTGCCAAACAAAGACGACCCCACCACCACCACACACACACTTAAAACACCTGTAATTACTATAGAATCCCGTTAAGTACAGGTCATTGTTGTACACGCTGTATGAAAGCTAGCGCTACAATACATTCTCATGTCAGCTGGGAAAAGAAACAGATAGGCATGTATATTAGATAACCTTACATTTAAATGGTTTAGTGTTTGAAAGAATCTGGCGTTAATTATTAATGAAAAACCTAAGTACATATTGATGACATTAAAATATCATTGGAAAACAAAGCCAAGTTATTCATTAATAAACATTAGTGTGCAGTGTAGAAGTGCAGCAATCATTGAAGCTATAGACCAACTCTCAGTGGGACACAGACGCGGGCATCTAAAGCACAAATAGTGACTCGCAGTGATGTATTCACTGCTACTCTTGCCATCATCTAGAAACATGCATTTTAAATTGGAGACCTTGTTGACTTAACTGAGTCGCGTCTATCAGTATGTGGATTAAGGCTCTGTAGCGATGTGCTCACCACAGCTCTTGGCCCTTATTGTCTCTTTGGTGTGATAGTCATTGACTCCTGTTTGGTTGGTGGAAGCAAGTGTTCAGAAATAAGTTCCCACAAACGCCCGAGATGCCTGGGAGAGAGAAGGCGGCCATCGGTTCATGTTACATCAGAAAACTGTTTCTGAAGAGCGACGCGTGCACGCCCACACACACTTACAGTAGTACTCCTTCTCGCACGAGCATGCACGTGGCTGCACAATCACATGCCCTACTTCCTCTGTAACCTCAAAAGCCCATTCTCCCTCTTGATATCTCATTCTCTATATGAATGTGCACACGCAATTCATCACAAACACACACACTCACACACACAGAGCATCTCGCAAAACATGCTCCGCATGTGAATCCTGCCTGGAAACTAAGAAGGATGGATTTCATTTGTTTCAACTGGACATGTGCCATGGCAACCACATCCTGACTACAAGCCAGTTAGATGAGACTTGCACAGGACCATGACCCAATGGCAGAGGTGACCTGAAAACAAAAGAGGGATTGCCTCCTTGACACCCAGCAATCTCATCCTGTAGTCCTTCATGTTTGTTTAATATGACTTGTATTCTTCAGATTTTCCTCTGAAGATTTTATCTGGACAACACGATCAAGATCATAGAATTAGCATCTGGAGCTGGAGTATTAGGCGCACACATATACACACATCATTCATGACTTGGATTTACACTGTTTTACATTTATTCCCTTGATATTTACTCAAACCTCAATATGAATTTCCTCAAAACAGGCCAACAAGTAGTTTTCGTGCTGCCGGCTATTTTAAAATGTAATTTCCAAATAGTAATAATAATAATAGTAAAATGATTATACCGTGTATATGTATGTTCAGTAGTGGTGCAACGGATCACGGTTGATCCAAAATCCAGACCGATCCCACTCCACGGTTCGGTACGCACGTGATCCGAAGATGCGAAAAAGAATTAAAAGTATGTGCACGGTGTGCGTGGTCAGTTATGGCCAGCGCTAGCGGTCCAAGTGGAGGAGCAGAGGAGTTTAAGCAGCCCTTTGCTGCCTAATCCGACCGGGCTAAAGCTATTACAAAAGCTAATGGGGTGTTTAGCTGCAGACGGGAGGCCGTATTCCGTTGTGCAAAACAAGGGGTTTAAACTGTGATGAACGTGCTTGAGCCACGCTATGATATCCCGTTGCGTGTCCACTTCAGTGTGACAAGATCGCTCCAAGCATGTATGAGCAGGAGAAGTTTCAAGTTATGGCTGAACTGTCCCAGGCATCTTCTGTTGCTCTAACTACAAATGGGTGGATCTCCAGGGCAACGGAAAGCCACGTGACCGTGACCGCTCGTTATATCACAGCGGAGTGGTAGATACAAAGCCCTGCACTGCCCTATAGATTACATTAGATTAGATGAAACTTTATTCATCCCTCGGGTGGGTTCCTCCGGGAAACTCAGTTTCCAGTAGCACAGCACCGACAGAAGTTGCAGAATGTGAGCAGAAATATACCAAATATACACATTTATAAATACAGAGAATACAAAAGGGATAAATAGAATAAATAGGAATAAGAATACACGGCACATTTCAAGTATTGTGAGTCTATTACACTGTTGGATATTAACAAAAACTATTGCACAGAGAAAAGGCGCTACAGCTTACTTGTTCCCCCTCCTTTGTCCCCGTTTCCCCTCCCTCTCCCCTCCAGCGAGGAGTTAAACAGTTTGTTGGCGTGTGGGACTTTTTAAGTCTGCTGGTCCTTGACTTTAGGAGAAGCAACCTCTCACTGAACAGACTCCTCTGGTTGTTTATGGCCGTGTGCAGGGGATGCAGAGGATGCCCAGCATGGTTCATAATGTCCATATTGCACCTTAATTTGTTTTTATATAAGTGAGTGAAATGAGTCTTCAGTTGAATGTTTTTTAATAGGCAAAAAATACTTAACTCTTGAGCATCCCTTAAAATTTATACCCATCCTTTGCCCTTCGTACCCAAAATGGTCCCTTTTTTCGCTAGGGTCACTCGAGGGTTAATGTTATAATATATATTTTAATATAGTCTTCATTTTACATGTTCATATTGTTCAAAATATGACATCTAACATCCATCCATCCATCCATCCATTCGCTACCGCTTATCCTTTTCAGGGTCGCGGGGGGCGCTGGAGCCTATCCCAGCTGTCATAGGGC
>NW_005187524.1:1296163-1309697 GCF_000239375.1 Pundamilia nyererei
AACCATTTATATTGCATATTGCCATTAACATTTAAAGCTTGACATAGTCTCTGCACTGCAAATCTCCCTGATCTTCTCCAGACTCACACTCCCTCCTTCTCCCTGTGGTCTTCATCAGCATGTCTGCTTACTGTACCTCCCATTAATCTGAGAACTATGGGTGCAAGGGTTTTCTCTTAACTGTATCCAAACTTTGGAACACCGTACCCCCTCACATCCAAGAGCTGGACTCTTAAGCTTAGTCACTTTGACGGCGTTAGCTGTATACTATTTGTTTCATTTGATCGATTTTTAAAATACCATTTTAAACTGAGCTGAGCTTTGAATTACACCATAAAAAAGCACTCTTACTGCTTTAATTGTTTATCTAAGTATCGTCAAAGGCAAAATTAAATACAATGTATTGTGATTGTTTTTGCAGGTATTTTAACATAATCAAAGTATATAGGACATACAGTTTACTGCCTATGTCCTTACATGTGTTTACCCATGTATGAGCTGTGTTTTTCTGTTCTGGTAGGCAGCGCCACTGTTAGAAACGAAAGTCTATTTTCTGTCAGTCTACAGCCCCTCACAGGTCCTCTCAGGTGAAGACACATTGAATAATGTAGCAGGTGTGGAGAGGAGGAGTGGGGTAGTTTTGTGCTTGAACCCGGCCGCTTTCAAAAATTGTGAAGGTGAAGCTAGTTATGAAGCAATGACATCCGATCTGACCGCCGTAACTGAGAGCGCTGACACAAATGGCCACCTATTGTAAGGGCCGTCTGGTAATCATACATCCCCGTCTGGCTTGCACACTGACGGCCAAACCTCACACTCTCGTGGGTGACCCAGATACAAAAGGTCTTTGTTTTCGTGGGTGCACACATAAACTTACAGACACTAAAGAGAAATCTAGAAATCCCATAGTTCTCCTCGTGGCATTGGTTTGGTTTAAAGGATTCTTTAAAAGAGCATCAGAGTGTGCAACGTCCCACTTTGTGAGTCTAGACTCAGGATGATGACACAATCACTTTGCCTCTGAAAGAAGTTTCTGTCTAAAACATTTTTATTAATCTAATGAATTTCTATTTGTTGTCAACAAATGATATAATTATAATACCAACCAACAGACCTATTGCAACTACGTGGCTGTACAGTCCAAAGCGTATAGACGTTTATTTCATTTGTCTCTGTGGGAGAAGAAGGACTCTGATGCGTAATGGCACAGGGAACATTTTCACATACTTTTTCACCCTTTGTTGAACCGACTACTGTCTGAACTTCACTGGGCGATGTGATGTACTTTATATCACAGCTGAGACATACTGAAGTCCAGCAGTTAACTGGCTGCAGGTGATGCTTTTATGTCAAGCGAGAAGATTTAATTGAAATGCAGGAGCTGGTCCCTCACGTTTCTCTTAATATTTTGCCTGCTGGCTACTCATAGGCAGGATCCTCCTGAAAAGTCTGAGCTTCAGTTAATGAGACTGACTGGTGTGCCGAGTTGTTCTGCTAGCCCTTCGGAGAATCTGAGAGAGTGCACGGCGAGGGCCCCAGCCCGTAACGCTCATGCACAAACATGCACACAGACAGATAAGAGCGGATAGCTGTGTGGGAGAGCTGACCAGCTATCTAAACTTCACAAAGACCATGCTGTTTAATCTGCTCCACACATTAAAGCCACGGCACCTCAAAGCCAGACGAGTCCTTACAGCCGTGGACATGCCTCTGCCTCCCTCGGAAGAGAAGACAGCGCGGCGGTGTCCACTGCGATGCGGCCCAGAAGCTTACCGTGAAGACAGGGAGTCTGTTCGCTATGAATGAGTCAATCTCACACCAGGGATATGACAATCCAAAGAGCACTCAAAACCAAACACAGCCCTTCAAGCGTGCACAAAGGGCTTTTCTCCATCATTAAAGACATCACACTGGTCCTTCAAATCTTTGAAATGCTGATATTGTTTTCCACAGGATTTTCGTCACGCTTTCAACACAAAGTCCCCAGAGGTGATAATAAAGGAGAGATCAAATAAAAGTCACAAATGGCACACTATTTAATCGCTGTTGATCATTAAACAATTGAAATAAAGCTGATTAGAATCTGTTTTTACAGCAACACGGAATAACCGCGGCTGTTTTAGGATTTATTTATTTGCCACTTAATTAACTATGGATGGGCTCAAAGGCAGCCTACTGCTTGAGGAGGTCCAGCTTAGAGCCCCGCAAACAGCGTGTGCAAAAACAACATTAATGGCATCTATCATCAGCTACTAATTATGCTGCCCGTGGGCCTGACTGGATCCGGTTTCAGCTTTGGGCTCCAGCCACCAAACACTTAGCATTCATATTTAATCACAACTCATTATCCACTAACAATGTAGGAAGGAGACAGAGACCGCACCTGATATGGCAGACAGACACGGCCAAACAAAAATCTTACACATACACGTATTGACACCTGCAAAGACAAATAGAAGCAGCACATTAGCCGTCACCCCCCTCTTTCCCCAGTCAATGGAAAAGAGCTCTCTGTGCTTGAAGTGAGTCAACCTCTTTGATGAGAGGTAGCGCCCCAATTCGGTGCTTTCTCAGCAAGATGGTCCTTTCATGTGCGAGCCTTTTCAGCCTTTTTCTGGTTCAAAGAGCAGCAAAAGCAAACGGAGGCTAATCCTTTATCCTCACAACAACCGCTGGTTTGTTGCCGGGTTATCAGCTTAGAGTCATCATGATGTCACACTCCTCAGGTGTAAGTAGTCTGATGTGGGACATCAAATATGACTGCTGGAGCCACCTGCCCTCGTTATTGTCATCGGGGTGAAACGGAGTAGAGTGAGTCATGAGATTCACTCGTTTCATGATGGGGTCAAGTTTTCTTTGTGATTTTGCTCCGTGTGTTCGTTTGGTTCAATCGGCTGCATTCGGCGAGGCTATCGGCGCAAGCCTCGCAGCCCAGCGAGTTACTGTATCTGATGTGCATCAGCAAGTCCTTTCAAGTGCAGGTCTGCGCAATTTGTATTTAACACTGGTTCGAATAATTATCCAGCACTTGTTTGTCAAGGTCTAGGACTGTAGCCAGCTGAAACAGGAGATGCTCCTGAAAGATGCAGGAGCTTTTAAACAAAAAACACTGAAATATCATCTTTCTTTAAGCTGTGAATCAACACACACACTGCTATGTATTTTCTCACTTTGCGATTCTTTGAATCTGGGGCAGAAAATTGTAGCTATTATGCAATTTTTAAGAAATCAGCAGTTCACTAAGTGTAAATAAATCACTGCGAGTTCACAGTTACAGTTCAAAGTTATTTGTAGAAATGTAATCACCAATACAAACAAACATTTGTTTTGGATTCATTTAAATTCTAATTATTTTTGCATTTTTCTCTCGTCACACTGGCTAATACGCACCCGCGCCGAATCTGGAGAGTTCAGCTTCAGTTATGTAGAATTCTGAGAGTTCGCTCTACTTGGTTCAGAGCCCAGCCATGGTTTTAGAAGTGTAAACAAAACATTTAAGAGTCATTTGACCCCTTGTGGAGACAAGTAATCAGCGTGTGACCTCAGACAGTGCCGTCTCTCATTTCTCATCACAGACAGGAGGCCAAGAGAAAGTCATCAGCAAGCACGTACGCTCATGTGCTCAGAGTATTTTCAAATACATATATATGTATGTATGTACTGGTGCACAGACACATCTATGCATAATTGTACTACAATGGCAACAAATGCGGTGACCTTATAGCAAATCCAATGAACCTTCATCAGATTTGAGCCATACTCTTTTAAACTTTTTTATTAGACAACATATAAAAAATCAAACACAACCTTGTGATGAAAAGCAAGTAACACAATATGCTTAAGGTGTCACAAGCTATAATCCTGAATTATTCATTCGAGCAAAGCAGCCTGATAGAAAAATCAATCATTCAATCCTGATCCGATACAGGTCTGCTGAAATATTAGCTGTGGGGAAACATCATGTATCAGTCCATGAATGCTCCTTAATGTATATTCCATTAAAAATTTACGCTCTAGTCTGAGAGTACGCGCGCGGACGTGTTCGCGTGCGTGCACTTGGGGTTTTTTGTTGCGCAGAGGACAGCATTGGTCTGCATGTGTGCGCGTGCTCGAGGAAGGTGGGGTCACCACGTTCACAGTCTGAGTCTTGAGAGCCGACGGGCTGTCGTCGAGGCAGCCGGCGGACTGGAGGAGGGGGTCACATGGGTGTAGTGACCTCCAGGCAGCGTTACGCGAACCCCCTCACGGACCTCGATGAAGTCAGATTGCCTAATCCGCGGAAAACAAAAGCGCAGTCAGTCAGAGCGGACAAGTCATCGACAACAGCAGAACCGCCGGTGTGGGAGAATTTCACCAGTCTGGGCCTCATGCAGCCCTTCAATTATGAGATATTGATGATGGAAAGGAGCCGGGCTTTTACACTACTAATGCTAATGGTCTCTAAGTGTTCACTAGTGAAAATGTGTTTTCTGTTGAGTTAAATACGATAGGCTCGTGACGACTGCTGTCTGTGTTTTGCTGTGAGTGCTTTTGACAATTGGCCTGCCAGTGTCAAATAACAATCAATGCTTGGCTGTTAAAGCAGCTGCATCTGCACGCGGGACTCCGATGTATGAAACATCTTTAAATAGGAGAGCTTCTGATAGAATAAACAAAGGATTTCTGTGTTTGCCAATATGGATGGATTATACAAATCTCCTGAAATTGTAAATCCGTCTCATGTGTAAAGCGATGGCGCTTATCTTTCTCACAATGCTACTGAGTATTTTGCCCCACTGCTCGCACGCGATTCCTATACTTTGTCTTCTGGGTGTTGTTTGGGTGAATCCCAAGTGAAAGCTATTCACGTTTTTCCCTCATACTGTGTTTGTGTGATGCACCACAGCCTGCTGAAGTCTACAGTATTTACACACTGTTGTTTGTCACTCAGCTGACGATAAGCATCTCCAGCAAACTACAATGAGCATTATGAATGAGATCATCGTCCGTTGTAATCATCAGCCAGAGCACGAGACTTAACAGATAGTGGGGGGTTGGGGAGCCAGTCCACCCAGCAATACCAGTTTCTTTTGGTGGAAACCCTTCCTCCTTCTTTGGCAACTTGCCCCCCTAATGAACCCAATCCTCTTTAGATGATGTCATTTCAACAGTTTTGTTGTTCTTTGTGAATATTTAACCCAGATAAGCAGCAGGCACGCATGCAGGATGAACCAAAGAAGAAGCAAGAGGACCCAAAGAGATGGAAAAGTGAGAGAGACCCGTGCTTTACCAAATTCCAGGAGTATGAGGCGACCCAGCGTTGACTGCCCCACGAGGAATCCCTTTGATAGCACTCCTATCTGCCTGGCAATCAATACGTTACACAGTGCTGATAAAAGAATATGGCTTACATCAAAGCGCACGCCTGCCACGATGTGGAGGATAAGTAATAAAATGTCAATTATTAATGGAGGGGAAGGGTCCCCTTTCAAGTGGAAGAGAATTTAGATAGTGGAAATCAAACAGAATCCATTGTCTATAAATAACATCCTCAAGGCATTTAAATCCTTTCAAAATAACTTTTAAGTCACTTAACAGACACAAAGATTTCATCGCATGCAGTTGGTGCGGTTTAAACGTGAAATCCTGATTGCTTCCAAACAATATTCGCACAGCAACAAAAGAAGTAACCCTTCTGCAACCTCTGGACAACATTATTCCTCAGCTGCCAGCAGTTTGAACTTATAACCTTCACCTTCCTGTAACCCCGGCATCTGTCCAGCCTAACTGTGGGTGCGTAGATCCTCTCCACACTTCACCGTGGCTCTCGATCAATATTTTTCCCTGTAGAGTGGCTTTGTTCTTTCATGTTTTGATTGTGATAGCCAACAAAGTTTTTTTAGGGGGGTTTGGCTTTATCCCACCTGACTTTGAAATTCACATTGTTTGATGCGGCTTGTCAGGTGATATGATTTATTGATCAGCATGTCTCTGATAAGAAAAAGAGATGTTGGCACTGCATTTAAGAGCCCTGCGGCTTTATTACACAATGCAAAACAGAGCAGTGTAACCCTCAACGTAGCTGCAATTTTAAATATTCATAGGAAAAGAATCAACATATGGATCAACATACATATTTTATGTTAGCATTCCCATATGGAAAAGAAATCTACTATATAGCATGCATTAAGTACAAACTTTTTGTCTTTCATTTTGCCCCGAGGCAGCTGCTTGCTGTCTCCTCCCTGCTGTAGTGAGGGGAAAAAGAATCAAGTATAATTCACTAATGAACCTGTCTGGATTGTTCTTCCCCGTGAAGTTCACATGAAAGCAGTTTTATTGATTTCTCAGCCCAGACCTAATAAACTGTGAAGTTTTCACTCTGCTCACACCTCAAACTTTACCTCCCACCTCTGTTATTGCACAGGTTGTGTGAGCAAGGTTGTGACTGTTTCTACCCAGCTGGTCAATGAAAGTAGCCTCTTCATTCCCCGAAGTCTGAGAATGTATTAATGTAAAGTTTTACAATCTTTGACAAATAACAGAGCAAAAAAAAAGTTACAGTGTAACTAATGCACTACAACATATCTGAGGAAGTGTTAGATGCTAAAGCTAACTTAAATCCTTACAGCAGTTATCAGGTGGCTTTCCGCGCATGCTAGAGCTTCTCACTGCAGCTGTCACTGAATCCCCAATCTTCTCCTTTTCAGAGGCTAATGTGCTGACTGTGGGATTCTCCGGCTCTCAGCGGGGAGCTTCTGGCCACCTGCAGTTGAGGGAATGTCCAGGGTTGAATATGTGGTCCTTAACAAAGGGACCTCTTTTAGGTCCATCTGGGAACTCTCATTTTCTTCCTTGCAAAAGGACAGTAGCCAGGGGAACCTGGTTTACAGCAATCTTGAGAGGATGAGTGGTGAGAGTATGTGAGTCCTTTCCATCATCGTCTCTGTTACATTCAAACAAAAAACGATCTTTTTTAACAGCCTTTGCAGCAGCCACACATCCAGAAAACATGCCCGCAAACAAAGAAAAGCATAAAAATGTGATGTCTCATAAATGACTTTGGATGTTTTGATGACCATAACTTACACAAAGAGTCTTCAAACAGTGCACAGTCTTAGGTGTGTTATCAGCTGTGTGAGACTTACTGCTTTGTGTTAACATGTAGTCCTCTCTAAAGACAAAAGAATCTTCACAATTATGCCGTGCAGTCCGAAGTGCTTCAATATTTTTATTTAGATTATTTATAGATGTGTATAACCAGGTAAGCCCTCGATTTAAGTCTTCATGCAAAGCAAACTGCTTGCAGTCTAAGAAATGCATTGATTTTCTGCTTTAACATTTAACAAGACACCATATTTTATTCCCCCAAAATGTGAAGCTATTTGTTTAAAAGCTATTTGTTTAACCGTCCTTCTTGATGGCAACCAGCCCTCCTTTCTGTCCCACTGGCTCTGTGCCAGGCAGGGAATCCTGGCAAACACAGGGCAGACAGACAAATCAAGCTGCCGGCGGCGTTTCAGACAGAGCAGACAGTCACCAACCCAGTACCTGAGCACAAAGACAATGATGTCATGTTGTCTCCTTCCTGGCAGCGGTGGCACTTCGCAGTCAGAATTACTACTATTAACAGAACAACATGGAAAAGCATCGCCTATTTTAAAGATGGAAACAAACCACAAAGTACTCAGAATAGAGGGTTTGTAAAGAATCTGCGTACCACAAAGGACCTATTCTTTATTTCAATTGAACTGCCTAGAAATATCGGCCGCACATTACTCTGCCCTTGGGTAATGAAACTATTAATTCATGATGAAAGTGGATCCATGGGCATTTCTCGAAATGAGATCATTCCTTTCTTTATATATCCTTCAGACAATTCTGTCAATGAGACAGAATAAAGGTGGTTAAGTGCACTTTTGATATGTCTTTTTCTTTTAAATATATTAACATGCTGTGCAGGGTGATATTTAAAGGAACAAGTAAACAGTTGACCCTTTCAAAAATGTAAATAAATAGTCATTTACCTCACCCAATATCTTACCCCTTTCTCACCTCCCTGCCAATTGCACTAGACCACCCGAGGATCCGTCATCACCAGGTCATCAACTGAACCACTGCATTCCTTTCCTTTCATTCCCTGCTTTTTTCACACTCTTGCAAGACTCATCTCCTCGTTTACATCTCTATTGTGACACAAGAATTTGTCATTTTGGTGCCCTTGGCACCCTCCCGGGCCCTTCACACCTCAGTGCGGCCTCCTCGCTCCACACCTGAAAGCAGATTAGCTGGACATCACCTCCCCACCTCCACCCTAGTTTAGTCTGCGGTTCTTTTCACTCCTCACTGGTCCTTCTTACCCCCCTCTGATTAGACTGCTTCAGTTTCAAGCATGAGGTCCAGGATAAGGTTACTGTACTGGGGTCGCTGATACACCAGAAGAGGTAAGTTATTGGGTCATGGGAACGAGAGAGACACTGGCCGCAGACGTTGATGTCATGGCGAATTGCCTCAGTAATAGACTGCAGACCGGTGATGTCATAGTACGGTTAGAAATCTGGAGGATGGGCGAAGGAGGATGAATGAATCGGATCAAAAGTGCAAGCACAGTATGATATTCAATTCAATTCAATTCAATTTTATTTATATAGCGCCAAATCACAACATAAGTCGCCTCAAGGCGATATCTGATGCGCTTCATGAAAAGAATGTCATTCACAATTGGTCTGCAGTCATCACTGTGTTTATCTCTTCTATTTAAAAAAACAACATTTTGGTTCCTGTTGTCATAGTTGGCACGGCAACCAAAAGCAGTGAAGCTCTTAAATCGGAAAAGTCCCGACACAGACCCGAGGTAATCATGAATTAGCAAACATGTCTGTAAACCACAAAGATGTTTCCCATCTGATATTTGCAGTATTCATCCAACCGTGTTTTTGTTTATTTTGTTGGCTGTTGGAGGTCCAGGGAGGCCGAGCACCGCCACTGGTGACCTTGTAAAAGAGAAGTGATGAAAAATTAATGGGAGAAATTCAGCCGCCTGCTTTTCTTGCTCTATTTAGTATGTCTGCAATTCATTATATTTACTCGATATTTTGCTTTCACATTCTTTTACATGATACTTATTGTGCAAAAAGGAAACAAAAGTGGAGCTTCAGCTGCAGCGAGCCAAACTGCATTAAAACTGAATTACGTCTGCACTGTGAAATATTTTAATTGCAAGCTGATAAGGTTTTAGACTGAGGCTGTAAAGCGATCAGAGTGCTCAGCGCTCCGCCACATCGGTTAAAGCTGTGAGTGGTGGCAGACAGCCAGTAAGATGAATCAAGACTCAGTGATGCTGCACTCTACATTTAAAGACACCACAAAGGGATTAGCTTTGATTCGTGGTCACTGCTGCTTATGTCTGTGAATGTTCCTTTTGCAATTTATCAAAAGAGAAAGTGCACTGTTTGAACCCTTTGTACCTTCCACCCACCCAAAGCTGCTCACTTACTGAGCAGAAATAACTGACTGATAATGTGAACGGTACCTATGGTTGTTCGTGTTTGTTTATACGTGCATGGATGCATGGCTCAGACATGCAAAAACAACACAAACAGGTGCCTAAAGCATGCACACACAACATCTGAACTTCTGCATTCCAACACAAGGCCAAGTCCTTTCCCTCACACCCTCTATCTATAACTCTTAAGACTCTCAAACACTTTGATCCCCTCATGCCACCAAGCCAATAGTGAAACATTAGTGGGAGTAGCTCTTCTGTCAGATAGTTATGGATTGTGCTGCATAGAGGATGAGGTCACCAGGCAAATGCATAGCTGCTCTGGCTCACTGTCACTTTTCTAATTGGAATGACAACCGGGGTCATATTTCTCCAAAGTTAAGATCTTAATCTCCTCAAACGGGATTGATGCCGACAATGTTTTATACCCAGAGGGCATAAATATTGACACGTATCTTGATGTATATGGGATGATGTGTAACATGAGGCTATCGCTGTGTCGCACGTGACAGGTGATCTGCTGACTTTGGTACTGACGAGCTCATAGACGCAGTGCAGCACAAAGGGTAACAGCTGCGTGTGAGGAGGTGCTGAGTGCACGGATGTGGATATCTTATACGCTGTATCCTACGGAGCATCAGCATCGCTGCCAGTTGTCTGCTTTATGATTTTCATAGTTAGCAAACCAACCAGTGATGAAATCTCTGCAGCTGTTGTGTGCAGCAAGTCAGGCAACCAAATCCACCAGGGAAGCTTTCCAAAATGGATGCCGGCCACACGGCTCCACTACAGTGGAGCGGAGTGTAAGCGGAGGGAACAGTGCAGCTATGCCATGACGGCAAAGGCTCCATTAAGGGCCATCAAATATTCATCTGCCATACGGCACTGAGCCCTTATTTCTACCCTGCAGTGTGAAAATCCACCAGGAAAACCTGTCCTGAAAACAACAACAATGCTGTGAAGAGAAAGTAAAGGAAAGCCCCTAATTATCTTGGACTTCTCACCAGGCAACACCTATTTATTTATTGATGAACAGTGGCAGAAACAAAGGCAATACTGTAACATACTAACTACCACCGTCATTAAGTGAATGGCTGCCTAATCTTCACAATAAGCTTCAATCATAAAATTGTTCCTGTTCAAAGGGACGTTTGTTTTCTCACCTGGTCCACATTGTGCAGCAATGTCAACTAATGTCCATAAAGCACTCAATGAGCATAACAATGACATCACCAGACTGACCACATGGTCCAATAACTTGCGTTGACTCCAAGCTGTCAATAAAAACTCCATCAATGAATCCAACCAGGCCTATTCAGAGCTGTGACCGGGTTTAAAATGTGTTTAGTGCTGCTGGTGGGGCGCTAATTTGCTTAGGATCCTCGCAGGCTGGCTGTAATTACATTATCAGACCGTTAACAACCACAGAGGAGCTCGAGACGTTTCTCTAAAGGCTCTGTCATCCATCAGTGTGCGGTGAGTTGCAGTGGAGTTTATCTAGAGTGCTGTTTGGCTAGGTCTTTCATGTTTTTGAATGGGATTTCCCTTATTATTTAGACGCTGGCTGTGATACACAAGATGCACAGCCTACCTGAATATTGTTCTTGACCTTGTCAATCTCTTTATGACCACAGTGTAAGGGTCTTCGAAAAGCCTCTTCTTTCAGGACAACAAACCAAGTCACAAAACTCAAATCGTCTCAAACTGGTTTCTTAAACATGAAAATGAGTTAATTTTACTCAAACAGCCTCCAGTAACGAGTTCTCAATCCAACAGCGTACCTTATGGATGTACAGCTGCCAAATCTGCAACAGCTATGTGATAAGGACCAGGATCTCAGAGGAACATTTCCAGCACCTTGTTGAATCTCTGCCATAAAAGATTAAGACAGTTTTGAAGGTATGAGAGGGTCCAACACAGTACTTGTTACTGTAGGTGAACCCAATAAATATATTGTATTGTAATTATCAGGTTTACATGAAAAACTATCACAAAAACTAATCCTTCTGAAATAAAGGATAATTCGGTTGCACTAGGCAGGTTGCATTTGGTGATGGGCTCTAGACTGTAGGAAGTCATCGGCAGCAAAGGATTTTCATCTGAGTTAATAAAAACAATCATTATATTTAAAATTAGGTGAGTTTATTAGGTGATTCATTCAAATGTAAAATAGAAACAAATTTTTAATGATTGCATCTTTGTCTAAAAACTTGTGGACCTAATTGTATAACATGCTTTCTCTCAAATGTTCACCAGAGGGCAGCATCAGCGCACGTTATAGTTCTTAAGTTCACATTCAGTCCTGGTTGTTAATGTAAAGTGGCCTTGAAGGAGAAAATGCAGACAAAAATGTCCATAAAACAAAAAATGCAACACAGTTTTGTTAAAAATTCCCAGTGATACCATATAGATGTACATCCAATATGATACATCCAATCTGAATATGTCTTGATGCATGCTCAGTAATTCAGGTAAGGAAATGCCAAAAAGTTGATTCTGTTCATCTGGACGTTTTCAGCGTTTTCAATGGGAGAAACATTTCATCACTAATCCAAGTGACTTGTTCAGTTTCAGCTCACTGCAGGTTTCCCGGACTTTATAAACAGTACATTTGCATAATGACTGAAGCTAATATCACTGACGAATAGGCTGTAAGGTCAGTTTCCTGATCATTAATATGCAAACTGTCATGACCTTTGATCAACAAACACTGATCAAAGCATTGATCAGTGATAATTAATCAATGACCGTGAGTAACATTCACAGAATTGGGGAATGGCAGCAGTCACAGATGGTGAAAGATGTACCTTTAGGCCCCCTACTCGATTCAGAGATGGTCGTTCCCTTTTCTCATAAATGGCCTCTCTGACTTCCTGCTCAAACCAGCGTTCCTCCCTGTCCAGGGTGTGTACATCATCATCACTGAACGAGTGTCCACTGGTCTGTAGGTGTAAATAGACTGCGGAGTCCTGGCCTGACGAGTTAGCTCTTCTGTGTTTCGCCATCTGCTTAGCCAGTTGTTTGGTTTCTCCGATGTATTGGTGGCAATCCTCCTGGCACAGTGCTACACTACATTACTGTGTTTGTGTTGGGGAACCCTTGGGGTGGACCAGTTTTTAGGCGCAATGTGCTCTGAGGTTTGAAAGCTAAAGAGGTGCTGTGTTTCGAGAAAATGCATCTCAGCTGTTCTAATCCGGACACATAAAGGATCACTAATTTCGCTTAGGCAGCAGTTGTACTTCTCTCCCGGATCGCGTGTAGCTTTCTTTAGGCGCCCTCCCAGCTTTGACAAATGTGCAGCTGGGATGACCACATTTACTCAGGGCCTTCTTGGCAGGATGTTCTTCTTCTTCCCTAGCTGCTGTGTCTGTGGGGATGGTGTTCGCTCTGTGTTGTAGCGTCCTGATGACACCTAGTATGTGCTCCAGTGGAGGATGAGAGTCAAACCTTAAATACTGATCCGTATGCGTTGGTTTACGGTACACATGAACTTTTAAATGCCCCTTAAACCTTTCCCCACTGAAAACGCTACGTCCAGATGAACAGAATCAACTATTCAGATTTGTGCAAATCCCTCAATCTAAGAAGGCTAACGTGTCATTTTTCATATCCTCCCTAGTGAACTTGATGTGTGGTCCACCGAGTTAATCCATCCATTGGTGTTCCCCCGGATAAGCTGGAGGAGGTGGCTGGGGGGAGGGAGGTCTGGGCTTCTCTGTTTAGCCTGCTGCCCCTGCGACCCGGCAGTCCACCGAGTTAATGTGATCAGTGAATTTTGGTGCATCTGAGATTTCATTTTCACCCAGTTTTTATCCACATATCTGGTGTTCCAGCACAGGATAATAGAGCCCTCTTTTCCCCTTCTTCCATGTACAAGTTGCCACATTGGGTGAAACTGGGGAAGCCATGGCACACCCATGTTCCTGCCTGTAATACTGACCCTTGTGTGTGAAATATGCGAAATGAAGACACAATTCCAGAGCAAACATACTGCTGATACTGGTCCTGTTGTTGCTTGGATTAGTGAAAAACCTTTCCCCCACTGAAAAC
>NW_005187524.1:1309959-1320317 GCF_000239375.1 Pundamilia nyererei
TGTACATCATCATCACTGAACGAGTGTCCACTGGTCTGTAGGTGTAAATAGACTGCGGAGTCCTGGCCTGACGAGTTAGCTCTTCTGTGTTTCGCCATCTGCTTAGCCAGTTGTTTGGTTTCTCCGATGTATTGGTGGCAATCCTCCTGGCACAGTGCTACACTACATTACTGTGTTTGTGTTGGGGAACCCTTGGGGTGGACCAGTTTTTAGGCGCAATGTGCTCTGAGGTTTGAAAGCTAAAGAGGTGCTGTGTTTCGAGAAAATGCATCTCAGCTGTTCTAATCCGGACACATAAAGGATCACTAATTTCGCTTAGGCAGCAGTTGTACTTCTCTCCCGGATCGCGTGTAGCTTTCTTTAGGCGCCCTCCCAGCTTTGACAAATGTGCAGCTGGGATGACCACATTTACTCAGGGCCTTCTTGGCAGGATGTTCTTCTTCTTCCCTAGCTGCTGTGTCTGTGGGGATGGTGTTCGCTCTGTGTTGTAGCGTCCTGATGACACCTAGTATGTGCTCCAGTGGAGGATGAGAGTCAAACCTTAAATACTGATCCGTATGCGTTGGTTTACGGTACACATGAACTTTTAAATGCCCCTTAAACCTTTCCCCACTGAAAACGCTACGTCCAGATGAACAGAATCAACTATTCAGATTTGTGCAAATCCCTCAATCTAAGAAGGCTAACGTGTCATTTTTCATATCCTCCCTAGTGAACTTGATGTGTGGTCCACCGAGTTAATCCATCCATTGGTGTTCCCCCGGATAAGCTGGAGGAGGTGGCTGGGGGGAGGGAGGTCTGGGCTTCTCTGTTTAGCCTGCTGCCCCTGCGACCCGGCAGTCCACCGAGTTAATGTGATCAGTGAATTTTGGTGCATCTGAGATTTCATTTTCACCCAGTTTTTATCCACATATCTGGTGTTCCAGCACAGGATAATAGAGCCCTCTTTTCCCCTTCTTCCATGTACAAGTTGCCACATTGGGTGAAACTGGGGAAGCCATGGCACACCCATGTTCCTGCCTGTAATACTGACCCTTGTGTGTGAAATATGCGAAATGAAGACACAATTCCAGAGCAAACATACTGCTGATACTGGTCCTGTTGTTGCTTGGATTAGTGAAAAACCTTTCCCCCACTGAAAACGTGACGTCCAGATGAACAGAATCAACTTTTTGGCACTGTGAATATGGTTAATATTGTTTGAGAGAATATCATATCAAGACGTTTGAATCTTGACAGCAGCTTTCCATGTAGCACCCACCAGACGGACTGACTTGGTGGAACTTGTTTTCTGACATTTAAATAAAAACAATCAAATGTCAATACACAAGTTGCTACCACAGAAGATTGTTAAATCTATTCAATTATTTGGGGAATCTGTATTGTAATTATAATACGTTTGGATTAGAAAAGTCAGTAGGTAACGTTCTTGATAAACAAGTTTCCAAGCGAGAGAGTCCTACATGAAATATGATAATATATGCCTTCAACGGCATATTTAGCCAGCGGATCTGTTTGGATGATGACTGTAAAGATTTCCACTGTGCTAAAAAAAACACAAGCAAAACATTTTCACATCTGTTTATTTGCCTTCTCCGAGTGGTACAGCTCAGGCTCCTACTGGATGACAGACGGGCAGATTAACTAACATATTTATAGTAGTTTGTTTATTAGAATAACTTATTTTATATATTTATACTGTTAGAGAGATTTTTTGCACATTTGCAGTACAATACAGTATTCAGAAAATACTGTATAAAAACAGTACTTACTAATACCTTTATAGCCATTCATTGGAATTCATGAAAATCTTTTAGCTGAGGTTTTCGAAATGTCATGATGTTTTGCACGTCAACACAAATGTACTGCTGTTTGTTAGGTCAGTTACATATTAAGCCCATATCAGTTCGTATCAGAACAGAAATGCAAACCTAACTGGGTAACCTTCGTAATTTGCTTTCATTGCTTGGCGGGCTGCGAAAGTAATTTGTTTATTTCCCTCATGCAACCTTCAGGACACAAGCGTGGCTTTGTGATAGGGAATAAATAGTCAGGATTTGCATTCTGCATTATGTAAGCCAAAAGGTTGCTTTGAGCTTTTTAGTTATGCCTTAAGGTGTCAAAATTAAAAAAGATTACACAGTTATTGTTATCTATGTTCAGTGCGACTGTAAAGGAAAATGACTGGAACGTTATTAGGTATTTCATGTAGCCAAACCTTTTTTTTAGCATTTTGCCTCTGTTGGATACCGATAGTGAAGATAGACAGGAAGAAACACAGCAGGGGGCTACTGCCGCTGCTTTCTGCCCACACGGCACGTGGCCTGTCGCCTCTAAGCTAAATCGGTGCCCACTTACAGCCCCATCTTTGACACAAACTGCATTTGTGGTCAGAATGGGCATGGATGTCATGGTAATTGTGGGATATTAATGGTTTCTTTGAACTGTTCTTTTTCTAAAGTGGAATGATGGTACAGCATACATGACTTTCTTTAATTTTCTTTTTTTTGCCTGTCCCATTTGGTTCATTAGCCGTCAGAATTGTTGTCTGAAAACCAACAAGGATACCCAATGGATTTACTTTGCCAAATGGATCATCGTGGCATTGCCGTACTGGTCCATTTGATTGACCTTTGTTGTTATTATTTATTTTATTTTATTTTATATCTTATTTTATTGAGAAAGGGCACTTAAAAAGAGAAAGAAGAGAAAAATATCTCCTGGATCACCTGTTGAGAGAAAAAGAAGAGAAACAAGCAAAAAAAAACATACTAAACACAACACCATCGCATTAGCTAAGTGTAAACAGCAGTAAATACTAAATATTCAATGTTGTTGTGCAGCACGCAGGACCGACAGTGCACAATGTGCTTTGAAGTAGCAGCCAAGAAAGGTGCAGTTTTCAAATTTATCTGGGCTAGTGTAGATGTAGCCTTGTGGAGGAGTAAAGGTGAGGCTTTTGAACTTAAGAACACTGTAGAAAATACAAAATAAATTCAAACTTGAGCACCCAATTCTTGTTTCGTAGTCATTAAAGATGTATGTATTGACGGAATTATTATAAACCACAAATTACCATGTCAAGCCCATGAGGAGCGGATATAAAGTAAAGGTTTTAATATGCATCCCTGAGGCACTATCACAATTACAACCATCTATTTCTCATTGAACCTCAATTCAATGCATATAGTCACACACGCGCACACACACACACACACTTTATTCCTTTTTTTAAATATATGAATACACGAGTTACTGGGGACAAAATACAGGATAACATTACAGGAGCATCTGTGTTCACGCCTACAGTGTACATTTTGTTCCAGCCCATGACAATAGGTGCCATTCTGCCAGCTGTGGAAACATAAACTTTGAGACGTGGGCCCAGTTTATTTGCAAGTCAAAGCAGGGAAGCAGATACGAAAGGTATATTTGTCAGTAACATGTGATGTCTGTAAGCTGGACGTGAGTTGCTGTGAAATTCGACAATGCAGAACGCATTCTCATTTGGGAAATAGAAGCCGGAACGTACTTAAATTCTCAGGCTGTGATAAGCTAAGATTCATTTGAAGATTCCCATTTCTCTTTAGGAAAATGTTACCAATGGATGTAAATCATCGCCGGACGCTTGCTGCGAAGCTTCTGTTTTATGGGATATTCCTCAGCAACCACATAAGTGAGGGTGGTAAGTTCAACAAAATGTAGCTTAAAAGATTTCTCAATATCAACTCATAGTCAGATTTTTCATGTTGTCAGTTTTCACAGGTCCAAATGGAGACTGCACACCCAAGAATACCCTCTTTATCAGTAATGAAACACTAACTCAACAATATTTTCCATCACGTAAGTTCAAAAATAATGAAGGAAAAAATACGTCTTTGAAAGGTTCAAAGAAAACAATAGTACCCTGTGCTTTTAGAAATGATTATTAAATAAATAAGAATACATATAATAAATAATTGTTATATTTTAGAAACTATCTACCGAGAGGTCAACGGACCTAAACTCTGTTTCAACATCCAGCCAAACAATAGCCTTGCAGGTACAGTTATCTAATTTTTGTTTTTTATATTTCGGACTGTTGGTGAAAAAAGTCGTCTTGGGTATTTGCTAAAAGTGTTTGATTGTTTCTGTATTTGTCTTAGATTGTTGTAGCGAAAACAATTTCACCTGTAGCCTTAAAGTAAAAGGAGACGGACCAGGCAAATACATCCTAAATGCAACTGAAGAGATTTTATCTAAGCAAGATATTGTGGTGATGAAGAAGCCACAGTATGATTATTCGTGTATGCCATCACAGGTCTACAACAAAAGCAGCCCTGGTAAGCCTCTAAGACATGAGACTTTGCACACAATGGTCATAATTTTCAGTTTATTTGAAAAGGTTTCCAACCAGTGATCTGACGCACTTCTTACTTTGTTGCAGGTTTTCTTTATAACATCAACCGCTGCTTGAATGAAAGTAAATTCACAAACCTTTTCCTCTTAATTTCTACATGAAACAACGTGACAGCAGTGACAGTGCACAAGTTCTAATTTCATACTTTTATGTGTTGAAGGTTCCAAAAGCATTAGAGTGAATACTGACAGTTGTTTAGATAATGAAACCAATACCAGAGTGGCTTGCAAAGGTATTATGTTGTTTATTTAACAGGATCATTAAAAAAACAACATTTTAGTAAGTACTGTGATAATAAGAGAGCACGGGGTTGAAAATTTAATTCCTGCTTTTTTCCATGAATGTTTGTATGTGCCTGTGCTATGCAGATGTAACAGAAACACACTACGTTATCTTTGACAATAAAACATGTGTGTTATGTAAGAAACCAGTCTTGAAAAGTCTAGACAAAGAGATTAATTATACCCTGGAGAAAATTCCTACCAGCCCAGACAAAGCAAAGTAAATATCTCAGTTTTCTACAGAACAATAACAGCAAATAAAAATAAATACACGCTTTTGAAATCTGCTCTAAAACATTAACGGTGTGTCTTACAGAGATGCCATGAATGTTCTATCATGCTTGTTTAAAGAGCTGGGTAACGCCAGCACAGCAGCAGTGAAAATGGGCAACATTACAGGACTGATTGCCAAACTGCCCCAGGAAAACCAAACCAACATGAACTTTGTCTTCACAAAAAACTCTGGAGTAAATGTAAGGTGTTTGTGCAACACAATTTTATGACCTTCAATTAATAATATTATTTTGTTCTTCTTTTGTTATTTTTTTGTTTTACTAATATTTTTAAAAGTCTGTTGAAGAAGAAAACAGCAATTCTTTGACGGGCCCATTTCGTTTAATGAAAATTCCTAAAGAGGCCAGTAAAATGGCGGTGGAGGGAAATGGATCATTTCTTGGGATTCTGCTCTTTCCAGAAATGCATGCGGTAATAGTACAGCTGAACTAACTACTCATGATCTTTATAAAATGTATAAACATATTGACCAAACCTGATCTATTAACAATCTTTTAATCTTAACAGGATGACAGCAGTAAATACTATTTAAACAGTGAGATAGTGGGAATAGAAATGGGGGCAAAAATACAAAACCTTTCACAACCCATCGAGATTCAGTACAGTAATGTGGACAAGGTAAGTGTGATGTCATAACAGAAATAATGATCAATTTAAGTTCAGAGGAAAACTTATTCTGATTTTCATTTTCTATTTTGATAAAGAAAGGAGCGAATGCTTCTTGCATGTCTTGGGATGGAAACAGCACAGATGCAAACGGTAAAAACCCCCAAATAGATCTCTCTATATATATATCTAATTTTAATATGAAAACCACAGGAATTAAAGACCTTTGAAGTGTTCACTCACATTTTGCACACACGCTGATTACTGTGATAAAGTCTGTCTTTAACAGTTACTTCTTTGTATTACTGCTGTCCAACAGGGAAATCACTCTGGATCACAGATGGCTGTCAAACAGTGGAGACCAATAACAGCATCACCTGCCAGTGCACACATCTAACCTTTTTTGCCATACTCATGGTAAGACAGCTGTATAGGAAATAAGAAATGATTTTTTTACAGCACATACTGACACATAACTATTTGAACCTAGTCACCTACACCTGCAAACATTAGCACTTCTGATGTTAATACTCTGACCTACATCACTTCAATCGGTTGTGGACTGTCGCTGTTTTTCTTGATCGTCGGTCTCTTCATGCACGTTCTCGTCAGGTAAGAGATCCGAGGCAGTTTGGAGTTTGGATTTTTACCTCAGTAAAGTCCTTTTTCTTACGCACACTAATTTGCTCCACAGAAAGGGGAAAGCAAGCGAAGCAACAAAGATTCTGATGAACCTCTTTGTCGCCATGTTGATCCTGAACTTGTCCTTCTTGACCAATGAGAGCATTTCAAACCTGGGTATCAAAGGTGCATGTGTGGCAATAGCAGCAGTTCTGCACTACGGGATGTTGGCCACTTTTACCTGGTTCTTCATGCAGGCTTTACACTTGTACCTCAGTCTACGTCGAATCTGCACTGAAGTGAAACATTACATGCTGAAGATTTGCATCACAGGATGGGGTAAGAGACCTGAGCCAAAAATGATACTTATGCTCTCATATTATGAATAATAATCACAGGAGAATTTATATTCCTAATCTTCTCTTTAGTCATACCGGCTGTGGTGGTGATCGCTCTTCTTGCCTCCCAGAAATATAATTCTATTAATATTAATACAAATGAGGGGAAAGCAGCAACAATGTAAGTCTGTAAATCTGATAATAGATTTCTTGGATAAAACACAAACATCTTCATCAGAGGATCACGTTGTACTCCCTTTTTCAGGTGCTGGATCTCTGATGCTGGTATCCACCAGGGGGTCAACATTGGTTATTATGCTGTAGTGTTCGTCTTCACTCTGAGTGTATTCATTCTAACTGTAAGGCAAATCGTTCTAATGCCAAAAGCAGGAAAGGCCCAAGACAATAGTTCCATTAAGAGCAATACTTCCACCATTCTGAGCCTGTTCCTCCTTCTTGGCATCACCTGGGCTTTTGCTTTCTTCAGCTACGGACCTTTGCTCATCGCTTCCTACTACATCTTTACCATCCTCAACTCCTTTCAAGGTAAATCTAAAACTGTCACAGTGAGCTGACTTCATTCTTTATTGGATTAAAAGTCCTTAACCTTCTTCTTTATTTGTATAGGTTTCTTCCTGTTCATCTACTATTATAAATCCAGCAAGATTATTGGAGACGGCAAAATCCACACACAAAGTAGCAGCACAGCTACATCAAACACAGCTGTAACGTCTCCTTATGCATAAGGCTTGCTGTTTTACCATATTTTGACACAAGAGGGCAGCATTTTATTTCATATAGTTCCAGCAGGTTGCTCTGTGTAGAAACAACTTGGTCATTCTTCCCATGTGCTCTCCGCTGAATGGCTTTTCTGACATGAAAGCACTAACCCAGATTACCTTCTTTGACGCAAATACTCATGTGGACTAGAGCTCGAGTCAGTACTCTGGAAGTCATTTCAGAGCACGACTCTATGTTTGTTCCCATGCTTTTATATTTTAACAGACAAACTTGTCTTACTCACGCCAAATAATTCATAGAAGGCTGTGATTCAGTCAGAATACGCAACCACAATTGTAAACATGTCAGGATGTTAAGGTGTAAAATGTTAAAGTGGGAAAGTGAAACATGTCAAAGACATAAGGACATTTTCAATTTGATGGCAGTAACACCTCTCAAAAAGTTGGGACAGGGACATGTTGACAACCCGCTTTCACGTCAAAAAGTCGTCATAAATAAGTCTCCAATAACACCAGAAAAAGTCGCCAGATTTGTCGCTAGTTGCTTTTTAGAAAAAGAGTCGCTAAGGGGGTCTGAAAACTCGCTAAATATAGCGACAAAGTCACTAAGTTGGCAACACTGGTGCTACTGCTGTTGCGAGTGTAACTACCGCCCCCGCCCCCTCAGCTCAGGGAGGGGCGCAAACACAAGGCTTTGTTTGCTGTCTCTGCTCAGCGCAAACACAAGGGTGACTTGCAGCATAAAGTGAAAGAGAGGGCAAGAGAAAGAAAAAAAAACCCCACGGCTCGCATCGTTCACTTCAAAGATACGGCTCTAAGAGCCATTTCGTTCGCGGCCGACCCATCACTACAAGTGATATTCCTAAAACTTTTCCACTCAGGGGCCGAGTCATTCTCTGAGATCTGCTGCTGCATCTTCTCAGAGCGCTGATGTTTAGCAATGTCCACTTCTTTAGTGAACCTGTACTTGGCCTCTCTGTAGCAGTCCCTGTCTCCGCTTCTGCAAGCCACAGCTTTTTGGGTTTAGGAGTAAAACAGGGTTTGTCATTGTTATAACTCACCCTGGTGCGTGATGGCACAATGCTGTCCTTGCAGAAGTGGACATAGGAGGTGACAGTGTCCATAAACTCATCCAAGCTGTTAGAAACAGCCTTCATTGTGTCCCAGTCTGTAGACTCCAAACACGTGCAAAGCTCCTCCACAGCCTCATTGCTCCACAGTTTTTTAGTCCTCATGACAGGTTTGGAGAGCTTCAGCCTCTGTCTGTACGTAGGGATCAGATGGATCATGACGTGGTCAGAAAGTTCGAGTGCAGTGCAGGGTAACACTGGTCCAGTGTCCTCTCCTCTCTGGTCGGGCATTTAATATACGGTTTATATTTGGGAAGTTCCTGGCTTAGATTGGCTTTGTTTAAGTCCCTAAGAGCCATAATGACAGTGTCCGGGTAGGTCTGATCCATGTGCAGTACCTGCTCCTCGAGGGCACACTGAGCTGCATGCAAATCTGCATCTGGCAGAATGTAAACAGTGGCCATAAAGAATGAAGCAAACTCCTGCAGAGATTAAAGCATAGAAGATAGTGCTTGTGTGAATGGTGCATGTTGCATTGAGTGCTTTGAGTACCCCGGGAGAGTAGAAAAATGCTATTTAATAATCTTAGCATTCTCTTGTTGAAATATCCAAGCAATTCCTCGAAAAAGATGATGTCTGCATGGGAGAACATGTTGATATAAAACCTTTACATACAGTACCTCTCAGGATTGATGGTGCCTTTTCAGATGTAAAAGCTAGGCATTAAATTTATGGTGAGGATCATTATTCTTTATTCACTATTCTGAAATTGTCCCACAATTTGAAGACAACAGCATCCACGGTGGGGAAAGCTCAACTGGCAAACAAGACATGAGCTCAACACTACCTATAGTGATAAGATCCCTGAAGTTATTCGGATGTTGAAACTATTCTTTAAAATGTACCACATTTTATGAGCATATGGATAGGATTATCTCCCTTTTTCTTTCTCTGCACTACATATTTTATTTTGTATATATGTTACTTATTTATTGTGTTTTGCCTGCCTTATTTTAGTATCACAGTGGGACAATTTTGTTGTACCCATATATACAAAGTACAACTGTGCAATGACAATAAAGAGTTAAATATGTTCAGTGTATTTTGACAAACTCCTTTGCTTGTGGTAGATTTTTTTGTCAAGTTAATCATTAGTATTTATTTATAAAATAGCTTTTTGAAATAAAAATTATAGCAATTCTTTAAAATTTACCATATTAAGGCAAATTAAGGTCTGATTTGTTCAATGACTTTTTACTATGTTAATATATTTTTCATTCAGAAATCTTCTGATTGGCTTTTTTAGTTCTCATTTTTGTGGTTTTATTGTAGTAGTAAATGGAAATGTTGTAATAACTTTTTTTCTATTTGATCAGGACACAATATTTCATACATATAAGTAAAGTATTGTGGGAAAAAATGATGTGTATACACAATAAAGTCTTAAAATAAAAGATTATGCGTTTCTTTAAATTTTGGTTATTAATGATTTCTTCAAACTACTCTTTTTACAGTGTGTAATGATTGTACCGCACATATCTAGAGTGATTTTATAAAATAACTGAAAGTTGCAGCAGTGCACATGGACAAGCCAAATGCATTCTGGAGAAGGGTTTTATGGTCAGACTAGACAAATACTGAGCTATTTGGTCACAATGAAGAGAAGCACATTTAGAGGAGTATAGGGGAGTACCAGCTGTCAAACACGATGATGCATCCTGTAGGATGAGCATCATTCTCTGGCACAGTGCTGTTTGTTATGATGATTTCTGATATGAGGTTCAGTTCTACGGTGATGATCGCAGGGTGTGCACAGGTCAAGTGCCACTATGACCCTCCAGAAAATAACGAGGACAGGGGATGATCGTTCAGCTCTTTAATGGCAGATTTAGCGTGGGTGTGGGTATGTGTGTGGTTCTACAAACAGAATGGAAAATAGAACACAAATTACAATCAAATTATAGACAACAATAATCACCATATAACATATTACAGCCACATACTTGTCT
>NW_005187524.1:1339012-1347912 GCF_000239375.1 Pundamilia nyererei
TTTTAAAAACTGAGCTTAAATAAATGATTAGCGGTAATAAAAGCCGAGGCAGGTCAACAGTGATCACTGACTGTTTTAGGAGATTTAGCTGAAAACATCGGAAGATCCGTTTTGTCGGCCATCCAAAGGTTCAGCAGTAGTGCACTCTTAGCAGCTGCAGTCTCCACTTCACAATCGCTGCAGCACGCTCGTAGGCAAGAAGTGAAGCAGCACATGGCGGGGAGAAGTGAGGAGAACAGACACAATTTTGCACCGGAGGTTTTCGGGAAGCTTTTATTTTGATTTAATATTTAACATTTGATGAAAAGTTACAAATATTTTACTAAATGTTGTAAAAAATTACTCGAAAAAACATGTTTTTGTAAGGTTTTGAGCTAAATGTGGAAAAATGTTGCCGTTAATTTCAGCATGTTTCACTTTACAAACGGCGCCCCATACCCTGCTATGTTGTTTTCAATAGGTCTGGGTAGCGCGCTAGCTAGGACCCCTTTCTCCTTTCCTTGCTTTTTAAAAGAATCCTGAAAATGATTTATTTCCTGGTAACTTTGCTCATGAAATTGATGTGGACCCAGGGCCTTTGTAGTGTCTGGTTTCTCCGCAGGCTGCAGTAAAATCAGGCTGAGGTCCAGGAGCAGGGCAGCGCTTGCGTGACTGCAGAGTGGGGGAGGACTAGCCATAAGTCTTAGTGGAGGGGCACCTGTGAGCACCCCCACTTCTGTGTGACTCTAAGCACTTATGCCCATAGTTAAGTGTACAGATTTATTATGGGTGTGTCAGAGAATTTGTGTTACTTTTTGCAGGGAGCACAAAATGAGGCCTCTTCCTACAGGAAAACAGGGAGAGAGCAGGGGGAATATTAAAGGTGCTTTCAGGTTACTGACCATGACTTGGAAAACTTTCCAAATAGAACACTGCCTTCCATAATTCAGGTGGGGTGGCCAGATGGCTTCAGACTCACGCACACACAGAGGATTTGACTGAGATGAACTGCCTTTCCCGAGTCCTGGAAATCAGTTTAAGTGCTGTCTTTGCTGTTCATCAGTGTCTTTCATCAGCTGCGGGGAGAATGGAGAAAGTGGAGGGGTCATGAAAGAGGAGAAGGAAAAAGGGAGGGGGTGTCTAAGGGGCGCAACCTTTTGAAACATTCAGATTGAATGCTTGACCTCTAAATTTGAAGGTTCTCCTCCCTATATTTTCCTGTCCACTCTTCTCACGTTATGTGCAACACCAGGAAGGTTCATTGCCTTTAATGTCACGTAACGTGGTTCCCCCTATCCCCCCATGACCTTAGCAACTCCTCATCAGTCTCTTCAATCACTCACAGCTTAGTGATGCACAAGGCCTGAAAAGTTGGAGAACTGAAAAACCCTCGAATGTTCTGATCTGTCTATCAAATGTCACTCTTCATCAAAATTACTCAATCATTCAGTTGACACTTGAAGTCTGAGGTTTTTTTGTGCACATTTTGCATGAAAAAGTGCAAAAGGAATTTTGTGATATGTTTTTGTGAGCTATGAAAGCAGACAAATAAAAACTGAAAACAGGTGGAAATGTATTGTTTCTTACTACCGTACATAGAATGTTTGAGTGAAACTCCAAGCAAAGGAAGTTAAAGTGGCAGCTGTAAAAGTTGTGTTTCAGTTCTTGTAGAAACTTTAAAGCAGGTTAAATAACGGGGAACAGCATAGAAAATGCGATTAATCAATAATAATTCCATAATAATTCTTGCATTAGATTTCCACTTTTTGACCCTTACCATCCTTCATTAAAAGCAGCTTCCAGCATCTCACTCTGAAGAATTCCCTCATTAAACCAGGGTTTTAACAGACCTCATAAGCACCAGTTGGGTACCACATTTTACCAACATAAAAAACTATGCTTAAGACTCTAAAGTCTTCTGGATTCGCTCATGCCTGGTTTGCTTGCTATTGACTTGGCTGCTGCTTGGGCCTTTAAAATTCACACTTGGTGAAGTTGTGGTATTTTGCTTCACACAAATCCTTTACTACAGGGACTAACTTCCTGGTTTAATGCTGCACACTTAAAAACCTTTATAAAAGGCAGACTTTAGTTGCTAAACAGGTTCTACGTTTTTAAGGACACTATTGCAGACTATTGCAGCTGCAGATAAGAAATTACTTTTTAGCTGAGTTCCCCAGTATGCTTGTATTACAAATAGAAAAGAATTTGCATAGGATTCTCACCAAACAAGTATTTCCCTGCATCACTAAGCTTTATAGCATATTATGTACACACTTACTGTACCCACAAACAAACAAAAAAACCCTGCTGCCAGATGAACACAGAAAAATGACCCCATGATAATGCTGTGAATGCAAATGAGTAATGTTTTGCAAAGTTGGGGGTAAAAATGTTTTGGTTACAGCTTATTTGCACAAGTTCATGCAAACTTAGTTATAAATGTCTATGCAGATGACACCACTTCTTCTTACAAAAAACAACTTCCTTCAACTTGGGAGGGACAAGATTTTATTTATTTTTTCATGAAGAAGAAGTAAGGCTTGAGCTCAGTGGGGCTAGTGGAGTAAAACCTTACCACACAGTGTTAAGTACTGAGCAGCCTTTCTTCTTATTCACCAAAAAGACATACAGGGAGTGCAGAATTATTAGGCAAGTTGTATTTTTGAGGAATAATTTTATTATTGAACAACAACCATGTTCTCAATGAACCCAAAAAACTCATTAATATCAAAGCTGAATGTTTGTGGAAGTAGTTTTTAGTTTTAGCTATTTTAGGGGGATATCTGTGTGTGCAGGTGACTATTACTGTGCATAATTATTAGGCAACTTAACAAAAAACAAATATATACCCATTTCAATTATTTATTTTTACCAGTGAAACCAATATAACATCTCCACATTCACAAATATACATTTCTGACATTCAAAAACAAAACAAAAACAAATCAGCGACCAATATAGCCACCTTTCTTTGCAAGGACACTCAAAAGCCTGCCATCCATGGATTCTGTCAGTGTTTTGATCTGTTCTCCATCAACATTGCGTGCAGCAGCAACCACAGCCTCCCAGACACTGTTCAGAGAGGTGTACTGTTTTCCCTCCTTGTAAATCTCACATTTGATGATGGACCACAGGTTCTCAATGGGGTTCAGATCAGGTGAACAAGGAGGCCATGTCATTAGTTTTTCTTCTTTTATACCCTTTCTTGCCAGCCACGCTGTGGAGTACTTGGACGCGTGTGATGGAGCATTGTCCTGCATGAAAATCATGTTTTTCTTGAAGGATGCAGACTTCTTCCTGTACCACTGCTTGAAGAAGGTGCCTTCCAGAAACTGGCAGTAGGACTGGGAGTTGAGCTTGACTCCATCCTCAACCCGAAAAGGCCCCACAAGCTCATCTTTGATGATACCAGCCCAAACCAGTACTCCACCTCCACCTTGCTGGCGTCTGAGTGGGACTGGAGCTCTCTGCCCTTTACCAATCCAGCCATGGGCCCATCCATCTGGCCCATCAAGACTCACTCTCATTTCATCAGTCCATGAAACCTTAGAAAAACCAGTCTTGAGATATTTCTTGGCCCAGTCTTGACGTTTCAGCTTGTGTGTCTTGTTCAGTGGTGGTCGTCTTTCAGCCTTTCTTACCTTGGCCATGTCTCTGAGTATTGCACACCTTGTGCTTTTGGGCACTCCAGTGATGTTGCAGCTCTGAAATATGGCCAAACTGGTGGCAAGTGGCATCTTGGCAGCTGCACGCTTGACTTTTCTCAGTTCATGGGCAGTTATTTTGCGCCTTGGTTTTTCCACATGCTTCTTGCGACCCTGTTGACTATTTTGAATGAAACGCTTGATTGTTCGATGATCACGCTTCAGAAGCTTTGCAATGTTGAGACTGCTGCATCCCTCTGCAAGATATCTCACTATTTTTGACTTTTCTGAGCCTGTCAAGTCCTTCTTTTGACCCATTTTGCCAAAGGAAAGGACGTTGCCTAATAATTATGCACACCTGATATAGGGTGTTGATGTCATTAGACCACACCCGTTCTCATTACAGAGATGCACATTACCTAATATGCTTAATTGGTAGTAGGCTTTCGAGCCTATACAGCTTGGAGTAAGACAACATGCATGAAGAGGATGATGTGGACAAAATTTGCCTAATAATTCTGCACTCCCTGTACAATGCAATGCACCAAGTGTGGACACATCCTCCAAGTGGACTCAACGCAACTGTTCCAGGCTGTGTTGACCTGACATGTAGTACACATTAGGGTTGGGCGAATAGACAACAGGCTCAGCCTATGAGTAAGTTTGTTAATAATGATGCAGCGAATAGAAGCAGTTTTAACAACACCCTCTTTCATCTGTGAACAAATGCACCTCCTCAGTGTGCGCCCAAATGCAGCGATTCATTTACTCAAACTCATGACAGAAAGAAAGAAAGCCAGTAGCTTATGTTCAGGAAAAGACATTTGGATGCTCATGCAAGTTAGTCATGTTTGAGTCTTTTGCTCGCACTTCTACGTCTGCACAAGCGGCACACTGCTTTGGTTACATCCTTAGGTTTACCTTTTTCATCCGGTTTAAAGCCAAAGAAATCCCAAATTGGCGACTTTATATTTTTTTGGCAACTAGTTCATCCATGTTCGGACTTCTGTGTTGTAAACGCGCAAATCAATCCGTGCATGATTACATTGCTCCGCCCATCAAGAAGTCTGCACATGTGCGAATATATCGCCCATCATCGGTTATTGTACTGATGATTGTTGGTTGGAAAATGTTTACAAATCGCCCAACCTTAGTACACATCAGGTTAAGTGGAAAGTTACGGCATAGAGTTAAAGATTACATCATAACTTAAGACAGCTTTCCCAAAGAACTCTAAATCATGCTTAAAGCTGGAAATTCTACCTTCTTTCAAAGTCCACAGATTTGCATGTACTTCCTATGTACTGCCCTCTAGTATTACACAGCATGCAGTAAATACTTTTGCTATCAATATGTACATATGTATCTTGGTAAATGTGGATCTGATTTTAGCTTAGCCACATTCTTGCTTTAGCATTATAAATTCTACTTCCTGTGTCTAATTCCGTAGGGAGCTCCTAATCATCTTACCCACAAGACATCCAAGAGTAAGTATATATTCTTCTGTGTAAATAAATGAGCTAAGATCACATGAGGAGACAAATTCGGAAAGCATCCACTTTTGTGCCAGTCCTAATCAAATGTTGTTTGTATCTGTGTGTTTGCATTTGGGTTAGTGGCAGTTTAATGTGAAGGAGCACCAGAAAAGTTTGTTTCCTGGAACAGCAGTGGAAGCTTTTTTTTCTTCATTTTCTCCATGGCGCATTCTTAATGTGTCTTGTTTGTCATTTATGAGTCTCAGAACATAAGGATGTGGGTCTTCAAAGTAATTTGTGTATTGCCCCAGTATGTGGTCCAGCTCTTGCACAAAATGGTATTGGACAAACCACAAAATTTAGGCTTGATGAACGTTCATTTGGAGCAAATAAATTTTCTTCCCACACCACTTTGATTTTGTCTATTAAATATATTTGATGCAGTAATTACTAATAACATGTTTAAAAATCTTCAAATGAAAATTTCACAACTCTCTGCAAGTTATAGGGAGCTGTGATGTCTCCTTCCTATTGTATTGTGTTTACAGCCAAAGCATAACTTCCAGCGTGCAGACCTAGACGGCTTCAAGTGATTCCATCCCAGCAGAGGTATTGAGTGACGGGGCGGCAGAGGTTAATCTGGAACATACTTGTGACTCTGTGGGGTTGTACTATCCTGCTTTTCTGACATTGTATTCTGATTTACGGTCCGTCATCTTGCTGCTGTTCACTCTATCACTTCACTGAATTACAGGATTAGGAGGAAGTGATGTCAGCTGCATAGGGGTACATGTGCTTTAACCTGTAACCTCTGTCAAATTATAATAGACAAATGGTACAATCAACACAACCAGTGGAAATGCATTCAGGCAGCAAGGATCTTATCTTTATCTATAGATAGTGCAAAATTCAAAGGTCACAAAGGTACACACTAATCATTCTTTGGCTACTGTAGCTTAACTGCTTAAATTCGGAGGTGTGGAAGCTTGCATTTGGAGGCTGGGTGGGTTTTGGTAGCGTAACAAGTGGTTGAAGTCAAATTTTTGATGTACTTTTACTTTGCTTTGTTGGGGTTTCCTCTGTATTCTTATAGGGGTTTTTACCCTACAAGTGTTTTGACACAACTGTTGTTGTACTTTGGCACTATATGACTAAAGATAAATTTAACCTAATTTAATTAATCCACAATAAGATAGATTAGTAGAAGCCAAAAAACTGTTTGGTTCAGTGTCATTTTTCTCTCACTTCCAAATAGATCGGACACCAACTATTTCAAATTATTCAGCTTTGTTTGATTAATTTCACTACCCTCGTGTTGAAAGTGGAAGAAGGAAACAACAAAAAGACTGCATGCTACAAGACTTTCTAAAACAAAAGTTTTGTATCTGGCTGATGTTCAAAGTAAAGCTGCTGTTCTGCTCATAGCAGCATACCCAAAATGACCCACTTTTGCAGGTGTTTGCAGTGTGATGAAGTGACCTCAAAGTTAAAGTTGTTTTTAGTGTTCACACAAGTTTTACTCCCAGCTGTATGATCACACGGTGCTTTGGAAACCCTTTGAAAGGGTTTCATTGCATCCTTCTGTCTCTCTGGCTCAATATGTAAATCTGTACACCCAGTTAGAAAACTATAGGGGAAGTTTGGCAGGAGAGAGTATATGCAGAAACATGCATGTTAGCGTGAGCATTTCGATAGATTACATCAGTGGGAACAAGTGAACTTTGCATACACTGCCCTGATCCTCATGCTCCTTTTTTCTCCAGCACCCTCTGTGGACTGCAACTGGGACGGTAAACTCTGGGTGACCTGTCTTTGCATGTCATTCTTCAAAAGCAGTTACAGTGGGGCAAATTTCTCTTTGACCAGGCACGCAGGTCACACATTAAAATATACCAACTGCACATTGCTATGCACAAACAAAGCGCTGAGTTCTTCCTGCTGCTCATCCTGACACCCCACCTGCATTATCTGCACACACATACACACACCACCTCCACCAAACACCTCTACCATTGCTCCGCTCTAAAGATAGCCCCTCCCGGAGCATAGTCAAAATTTGCCTTTCACACGGGCAGCTGGCCAAAGCAAATAAACCAGCCACATGCCAGCTAACGAGGGCATGAACAGGGTCAGGGGGGGCCTTGCTGGGAGGTTCCAGGAGTGACAGAGGGAGGGACATGGTCACGCAAAGAAAACAAGCTCAGCAAGAGCCAGCCAGCCTTCTCACGCAGGGGCCCAGACATGTGTCTTGTCATGCAACAGCCACCCCATCAACCCAAATTAGGGCTGACGGAAGTAATAAAGCGAAGGAGCAGAGAAGGAGAATGAGAGGAGCGAAGCAATCCCCTCCTTGTCCTCAGAGTGTATAAAAGTGAGAGGGAGGATATATTGCTCACCTTTTAGAAAAGTCTTACAAAACAACTCTGGTAGCCTCACTACACCCCACAGTGGAAAGGCTGTCTGCAGTCAGCCACACACACATGTCCTCAGTTAACCTTCCATGAAAGACATATTGAGAAATATGGCAGCATCTCTTCCCATTGATTTTACCAAAAGTTACTGCGGAAAGGAAGAATTTTAGCAGCTCTGATTCTAATATTCAGGTTTGCCCAAACACAAAAAAATACTAAAAGCTGTCTTTCTATGTTGTCAGATAAAGGTTCAAGTTTAAAACGCTGTTAAATACAGCCTACCCTACACAGAATTGCAGGTAGTCAAAGACCGTGATACTCATATTTGGCAGGAACAAGAAATCCACAATTTCCATGTATTTATATTAAATGATCGAGCTAATGGCTTTGGTAATAAAATAATCACATCCGTGTCCCAGATTATAGATAGTGCAGAACAAGATTAGAAACATTAAGGGAAAAAAAGAAAGGAGCAGCCTCTGTCTTAGAGGTTCGATGGTCAGAGGAAGAATATGTCAGCTATTGGTGGTCTGTGCCAGATGTGAGGTATAGGGTGCCTCTTGGCCTCCGAGTAAGCATATGGAATATATCGTCCATAAGGGACTACTTTGACACTGTTCTCTCTTGAGCTCATTAGTTTGTGAGGCAACCTTAGCTTTTTCCCCCCTGCAGAAACTGCGTGATTGAGAAACGTGCCACTGTTTGTGTCTAAGTCAGCCACCATGGGAAGCCTGGTAGAGCTCGTGTCTCAAATTACACCATTCATAAAGTCATGTGAGGAGTGCTACTTAAAGAAAGAAAACATATCTTGCGTGTAGCCAACAACTAAAGGAACTGCATTGCTCAAGAATAATGTGACATGTGATATCTTCACATCTGACTCAAGCATTGTTTCTCACTGAGCTCTACATAATAATGAATTGACAAAGCATGTCGAATGGGAGGAAAAGACATATCATCCAACATAAAACACGAGGTCAGTGTCGCTGTGCATGGCTGCAAAAGCTTCTCACAACAACAGTTTTAAAAGGCTAAAAAACACTCTAAGCTTGACTACTCCAATAAAAAAAGAGTAAAATGATAAATTGGCTTTTTTTTTTTTTTTTACCTGTAGACCAAATATGAGAATAAACCAACAGTGCTTCTATTCATCTGGTGCAAAAATCAGCATTACTCTATCAAACCCAACGATGGACACTATTTAAACACTCTCTCTGAACGATATCACTGCTAATGGTCATTACCCTGCTGACAGCTATGTGTTTACATTCCCCCACAAATGACTGCAGCACTGAAAAGATCATGCCCTATATAGACAAAATCCATTTGATCTTGTCTCAATCCTAAATACCACCAAGATAAAAGCAGTGCATATACATATATATATA
>NW_005187524.1:1347965-1369340 GCF_000239375.1 Pundamilia nyererei
TATATATATTTATATCATGACATTCCTGAGACTCCCAGACACTCTGCACATTAGTGAGAACAGAATTATAGAATTCAAAGTGTGCTTGATCATGACAGCAGATCTTGCTACACAAACACATAGGTGAATCTGGTAAATGTTCCTTATGCAAACAGATTGCAAAAACAGTGAACATGCATGTCTGTGCAGCTTGTTTCATTCAAACAGCTGAGCAGGTCAGCAGTTCCAGCCTACTTCCACACAGGCCCTTGCTGCAGGGCGTGCTGCAGTCTTGACAGAGAGGACGATTGCAGCTGGGACTGCCGAACGTGCCAGAATGAGCTAAATCCGAGAAGCTGTGAGGTGATTTACATGAAACTATGCTACAGGATCCACCTGTTAGCAGCACTGCATTTAGTAAGTAAATGGAGCTGCTGGCTCACTCTTCGAGTATCTCAAATTTGCATGAATTCCAAAATATTATCAGACTAAGAGGTATAAAAATGTCTGTGCTGGGTCATTGAGACTGAAGCTGCGATGTCAGCTTTAATTCTGGGTTATTTTTCTCAAGTAGAGAAAAGGCAGAGAAGTCAAGAGAGAGAAGTAACAACATTAACGACATCACACAGAAAAGTCAGAACACATTAAATATCTGGGATTAATTTGCTATGAGTAAATTAGAGGATGTTGTCAGAACAGAGGGTTTAAACTGCTGATAAATGTCACTCATTCATCTGGTAACCACACTATTATTTTCTCTGAAGCATAAAGACATTCTCTGACACAGACTAGAGCTAAGCCCCTAGAAATGAAACGCAGCCATGAGCCATCTGTCACCCAATATGACGACTCTCCTTTCTGAGGGACACCACAGGGTGAGGCAGCTGGAGTTTTATCATCTCCAATTATCACAGTTTTGCTTTTGATCAGTTTGCACTAAGAACTGTAATCACTCTGTCTGTGCTCATCAACACTATTATAAACAATTCAGCCACACAAGTTCCCTATTTTCCTTATTCTTTTCAGTAAGTGGGCAAAAAAATCCCAAACTATTGTCCCTGACCTCTTATCATTGAGTTGCTAATAATTTAAAGATACGCATTAAAAGTCAAAACGACTTTCCTTACTAAACCCATCCCAACCAGTATTCAAAAATATGAAAAAATACCCAAAAAAGAAGCTTTTTAAGGCTTCATACAAAACGTTAATACACCATGCACCCCAACAGTGAAGAAAGAGAGGTTTTCACAGGTAAGTGACTAAAGTGGAACATAATTAAAATTAAGTCAAGTAAAGTCATAGTAAAGTTTCTCCATGGTAATTGCGTCACAGTTTACAGCTCCAGAAACACAAAGCAATGGCATGCAAGTGGGCATGTGGTACATAAAGCACAAAAGCCCATCCACACAAACCTATTTTGTTCTACCAGAGCTGCGTTTGTTCCCACTTCAGCACAATAAAAAGACTTGATTTGCTTCTAATATATATCTGATTTCATTGCAAAGATTAGTTTCATAGTTACATTCTCACTCTCCTAATGCTAAACAATTGGAGTATAAGCAAAATTTGACAGAGAGTAAGTTGCATGTGCACCAGCGTCACTACAGCCGGGCTCTTCTGGGTCTAAAACAGTTGATGAATAATAACCTCAGAGGAATCTGTCCCACTGCTGCAGTAATACCGACCGGCTCATCAGCAGAACTGGAGCACTGAAGGGGGTAACCTGACCGCTTGCTGACCCGGCTCCATTTTCAGGATACTAAAATGAACCGAGCTACTCAGGCGGAACATATGAGGTGCAAAAAAGAGGGAATCACGGAACATTATCCGCCCAATTACACAATGAGAAGAGCAACTCACTGGTAAGATCCATACTGCACATAATGTTCAGTGAGCCTGTGGATGAGCCATTGGCTGCCTCAGCCGCAATCTGACCAGTTCAACCTCCCCACCTGCAGTGATCCCAGCCTGGGACAGGCTGTCTCAAAGAGAGCCAGAGACAAAGCAGCTCATAAATATGTGAGCCAGTAAAAAGAATAGAGAAAAAACCCAGGAACATTCTGTTTCATATCCTAAGAGAAAAAAGTTACTTTTTTTATTAAACTGCAAAACAGAGCAGAGATTATTTCAAAAGACAAAATGCTGTCATGGTGAAATGTTTTAGCATCTAACGGTGAAAGAAGAGAACATGCCATTAATTTTCATAAGAACCTCTCTAGACAAACAACAATAAGTACTTTGTACAGAGAATATACAGTATAACATAGATACAATATACACTGGGTTTTGTTAGTAAAATGCTGTAATAATCCAGTTGGTAAAAGTTGCATGATCATTACTGAAGTTCAAACAATTCTGAATGAGGAATGTCAGCTAGAACAATGTGAAAGGAGAGTGAAGCTAACCAAAACTCTGGAAAATCAATTGGAGTTCTTTGTCTTTAGGAGACTGTAAAAGATCTGGAAAAATAAACCCAGTAGCTTCCAAATATGTTGGCTTGGATTTTCAACCTGGGAAAACATAATCACACCTACACGAGCTGAAGCTTGAGGTCTCAGTCTGTCTCCTGCTACTTTTAACCCATCAGCCAATTTGTCCAAACCTCTGGTAAGTTCTATATACGTCCGAGGAATGCCAAAATCTGTCCGTCTTTGTTAAGAACATCTTCTTTTGTTTTCCGCCTAATTACGAAATAAAAAAGGAAAACATACTTCTGATTCTTTTTTTTAAAATAAATATTTACTCTGCCAAATTAACTTCAGCAGGATTCTCCTCACATCCCTGAGCCATCTTTAGAAAACAATCAGCAGGTGTTGTCTTGTAGTTTTCAAGCGTTTCAAGGAATTTCTCCATGTGCAAGTAATTTATTTTTCAAGGTGGATTTCTGCTCAGACTGTCTTTGGAAGGACCCCAAAGATGATATTTTAAAGCCTTCCATGTGCTGCAGAGTCAGTAAAAAGAACAAAAATGTGAAAAAAATAAAATAAAATTCTGGCAAGTAATGATTGTCATTCAATGGGCAGTATTTCACTGAAGCTGTGGTAAAGGCAGTTCTGTTATGTGTTATACTAATGCTTTGGGTATTATCCCAGCACTTAAAACATGATAAATAATCTTAAGTGTATATAAAATCTTAGATTTTATATTAAAAATATATAAAATATAAAGGGGAGAAGGGGAGGGGGTGTTTCACTGGTACAGTCCCAGTGAATAAAATGTCAGATTTCTGTATTAATAGTAATGCTGCCCATCTTCTTCATCTTTTATTCATGTTGAGATTAATTTTAATGTTTCCTGGATGACGGATAAAACCCGGTTATCTTATCTTATGATTAAAGTCATTTTTTAAAATACATGGAAATCCTTCATTTTAGATTTAAATTTAAATCCTGTGATAAATACCATAACTATAAAGTCAGCACATAGCCTAAGGCAGCGTCCTAAACACCCTTGCCGTGAGTCGTTTGGTACCGGGCCGAGACAGTTGAGGCTCGAGTGTGAAAATTATTTTTCGGGGTTTTTTATCGTTTTTATCATTAACTCGGTTCCCGTTGGTCTTTTCCTGTGTGTTATCAATAAATCTTCTTTTTTGGTACTGGTTTTGTTTTGTTATATTAATCCGCGACACCGTAAAAGGCCGGTCCGTGAAAATATTGTCGGACACAAAACCGGTCCGTGGCGCAAAAAAGGTTGGGGACCGCTGGCCTAAGGGATGGGATCTTAGTATAAAATTAAATTGTAGTTGAGCAAGATTTTGAAAAAGTTTTCTTGAGCTTAACAATTATGTCTCCCTTAATTTTCACTGTACAAAGCTAAACTGATGACGGAGACAAAGGTGCAAAAGACAGTACCACAGCTTCCGACTGGCAATTATTTTAAGCTGTATAGGCCAAATTGGACTAATATCCCTACCTTGCCACATTCCAATTTTCTTGTTCCATTTAATCTTTCTGTAGTCTATACTATTCGAAAAAAATTATTTCTGGACAGTGGCATGCCCCTTTCTTTAAGACTTGCATAACAAACTGTCTGCTGGCTGTCTACGCCGAGTCGGGGTCATCTGGAAGCCATTTCTACCGGTGCTTTCTCCCTCGTCTCATTTTAATCACCCAGCGCAGCCTCGCATCACCCTCCCCTCCTCTCCCCGCTCCCCGGGGAAGCCGTAGTTCAGTGAACTAGCTCCGCGCATGCCAGGTCGGCATGGCACGCAAGCTCATCCCCGCTCCGCTCTCCTAGCACGCAAAAACTCAACAGGATTAGAAACAAAAATCCTTATACTGTACATAATACATGGCTCCTGTCGGTGGGTGCCACATTAGGAGAAAATCTATCTCGCAGCCTGCTCACAGTTAAGAGAGGAGATTTATAGAACAAAAAAATTAGAAGTAAGGTGAATTACAACACGCCCGTTATCCTAATAAGTTATTTTATTAATAATAGATCAACTCTGGGACTTTTGGCAACACGCTAGAAAACTTTCTTGAACTTTCCTTTGACGCATTATTTTCCTTTTTCTTGTATTATAATTAAGGGGGGGGGGGGTGGAGTCGAAAATGCTTATTGGTGTAGTTTAGAGCTGAATTCTTCATTAGAATTAAATACACTGGCATACTTGGATGTGACTTTCAGGCTCACGTGCACACTTATGCACGTGTATAGATGGTATTACATTAAAAACAAAAACAAAGCATCAGCAAACTAATACAGATACTAGAACTACAGATAGTTATGAATTAATAGATTAAGCGTTTGCATAGAATTCAGTTTTTGACCAAAATTCTTTTATTCAGGCAGCTCATCAAAATGTTTTAATGTAAATGCAAATGACTTTAAAGAAAAGTGTGAAGACGTCTGAGGTATACTCACCAAATATGAAGATCCTACGCAGATCAGTCAAAGGAAAGCACTCATCAAACCTTTGACCTTTTAATGGTACTTATATTTACACAGATTTCTCTTAAAATAATGGCTAACTAAATTTTCAATTAAACACATGCATATGTTACATATTTGTATTTGTGAAACTGACTTACAGCATAGTTACTATCACATTTTTGTAAGAAGTGAGTGACTTTCTCTTGTGAGAGAAGTAACGTTTCCAGCACATAGCCACAGCCCCTGTGAAGTGCCTGCCATTTGAACAGGTCAAAATTTTAGTATAACAGCTTTCCAAATGTTTTTGTTATGTGTCTTTTACAAGCCCACAAAATAAAAGGAAGGTTAAATCCATGCACCAAACCACGATGACTTTCTTAATCACTGCAGCTCAGTGTGTACATGGCATATTATAGTAGCTACATCAATGTGTTAGTATGCACTTTTACAGTGGCTATGGCTTTGTGCTGGTAATGTAACTGGTCACACACTTCTAACAGAGCAGCCAAACCAACAGTAAAGATTTGCAACAAAAAAACATGTGAACTAAATCTTACTACTCCGCTTACTACAGACAGTGATACAACTTTGTTACCTTGCTAATGTACACAGAAAAATAAAACATTAAATCAAACTTAGCTCACACTATACTTCATTACTGCAGATTTTGTTGTCTTATCATTTGCAGACAGTTAATGTTAGCTAACTGAAGCCTTACATTTGCCTTACATAACCAGCTGGACAACCATCCTATATAAAAATACAAACAAAAAACATCTACACATGTAAAGTGTAGAACTCCAGACCACAGAAAATTTCCAGAGGGAAAAAATAGCATCCCTCCAGCATCCCTTCCCAGGGGGCGGGGCTTCTGGTGACAACACCTTTGTTTCATTCATTGTTTCAGAAATGTGAAAAGTAAAAAAGACAATTATTTTTTACATAAGAAACATAAATTAGTAATGTACAATATATATGACGTGAAAGTGCAAATCAGTGTGGTGGGTGGGATAGATTAGGGAGCAAGTGAACATTTTGTTCTCAAAGAAGCAGGAAGTGTTAGAAGCAGAAGAAATGGGTAAGTGTGAGGATCTGAGCGAGTTTGGCAAGGACCAAACTGAGATGGCTAGACGAGCATCTATCAAAAGGATCCAAGGAAGGGATTGTTGTGAACCAGAGACACATAGGGAGTGAAGGCTGGTCTAATCAAACTGACCAGCTGCTGTAGCTCAGAAAAAGTTAATGGAAAAGTTGATGCTGGTCCCAACAGAACATTTTTAGAATACACATTGCATCGCAATTTATTTTCTTATGGGGCTGCATAGGCAAAGACTAGTCAGGGTGCCCATGCCCTGTCCACTGCCAAAGGTGCCAACAATGTGCACGTGACCATCAGAACTGAACCATGGGGTAATGGAAGCAGGTGACCTGGTCGGATGATTCTCCTTTTCTTTCACATCATGTGGATGTCCGGATGGACGTGCATCGCTTACCTGTGGAACACCTGGCACCAGGATGTACTATAGGAAGAAGGCCAGCCAGTGGTGGCAGTGTGATGCTTTGTTGCTAAGCATTATTGCAGACCATGAACACTCTTTGATGGAAATGATATTTCCTGATGGCTGTGGCCTCTTTCGGCGGGATAATGCACCCCGCCACAAAACAAAAAAGGTTCAGGAAAGGTTTGAAGGGCACAACAAGTTTGAGGTGTTGACTTGACCACCAAATCCCCAGATCTCAATACAATTGAGCATCTGTGGGATGTGGTGTAAAAACAAATCCAATCCACAGTGGCTCCACCTTGCACATTACAGGATTTAAAGGATCTTTTGCAAACATCTTGGTGCCAGATACCACAGCACACCTTCAGGGGTCTAGTGGAGTCCATGCCTCAGTGAGTCAGGACTGGCAGCAAAAGAGGGACCAACATAATGTTAGGCAGGTGGTCATAATATTATGCCTGACTGGTATACATGAACAAGAATTGGGTAGCACTGAGAATCAATAAATACACACTACCCAGTGGAGATATGTGACAACACAATAAGCCATTAAACAGTCTTTACCCCGTCAGCTGTCTGGAACAGAGTTCAAATAATGATATTTTTTACCCATGTGAGAATACCACAGGTAATCGTCTCCTGCTCCCTAGACACTCTGAACAAACAGCACCTTCATCTGATCCAAACAGTCTTTCCAGAAGAGAAAATGAGTCTGAAACAGGCTATCTCTGTTTGTCTGGTATGGACAAAAAAGGGGTGCTTGTCATTCGTCAGGTCTTTTCACTAAGACAGCAATTGGGTCAGACAGTGACAATTTTTCCCAGTGTCTCTTTCCTCATATTGTGGTCTGGCAGCAGAAAACACTGTCATTTCAAACTTCACCATCCCAACTAGCAACGTCCGGTGGTTACCTCGCGGCTCCCGGAGATGGAGCTAGCCCAGAAGATGTTTTTGTTGGTTTGTTTACTGATTTGTCTTGGTTGCTTCTAACCACTTTTTTTTTTAGTCTTGGCTCACTTTTGTTCTCTCAAGTGCTGTATTCACTCTCCCCTTCCCTTTTCCTAAGTTCCACCAGCTCCCCAACTGCCTGTTGGACCGCTGACTTTCCTCTCCTCCCTGCCTCACCACCTCACCAAGCCCCCTACCCCCTTCCCTCTTCCTTCCTCCCTGTCGGTGCTGTGCGTGACAGTAGCTCACTGAGAAGTGGAAATGAGACTAGTAAACAATGATTAGCTCCAGAGACGAGGCAGCCTGGCCTACCATTGGTCCTGTCTCCACACAGAAAGCACCCACCCGCCAGCACATGACATGCAGCGGCACATAGACCCCATCCCCGCCTCCACCCCAAACCTCCCTCCGACTAATCCACCCCCTCAGCCAGAGTCAACACAGGGTCAGGGCCAACCTTTCACAGCCAGGTTACAAGGAGCAATCACAAGCAAACACGGCAACCACACGCAAAATGCACACATGACACCCCTCTCCCGCAGACCCAGTCATCTGCACCTCCCGTACACATGCACGCAAACTAGACCCCACTCCACCATCCTGCCACCCAAGCACCCCCTCCCCTTCGTCAGCCACAAACCTGGCTCTAATTAGCATTATGGGGATGCGAGTGGCCACATATGAGGACCAGGCTCAGGGAGGTGGAGGAGGAGGAGGAGGTAGGGGTGTCGGTGGTGTTGGTGGAGGTGAGGGGGGATTCCGCCCTTCTAGGAACAGAGAAGAAACAGTCATCCCCCAATGCAGGCAGTATTTTGAAGACATTGCAATGTCTCTGGTTAACCAAGAAATCATTCTAGAGGATTTGGTGCTCAGCCACACCACATTTCTCAAGACAAACAGCTCTCAGGCAGAGCTCCAAAAACGCTCGACGTCTGCAAAAGGCTCTCAAAGGTCCATTATCATGAAAGAACGACGCATGAAACACTTCACTGACTTTTATTGTTACCTTTGTGTTTGCACTCATAATTTAAATATGCTGTGCACATAAGAACTTCTGTTTTTATGTGTTTATGTAATCAGAGTGTTATGCACTACAGTCTGTGGAGATATGGTTAGTATGGAAATGGGTGACAATAAAAATAATGTGTATGGGTCAGAGCAGTGGCTGGTTTACTTTGTAGGTGCTGTCACATAATCTGTGAGATAAACTTTGTGGTGAAATGAACTTTTTTTAAAAATGTTTTTAATAATAATAAGAATAATAAATTTGACCAATAAGAAATGTTTCTTGTATGATCTATCTGTAGAGTAACATATTATCTTTTCCTCTTAAAAAATATTTTCAGCATCTGCTGTCATTCTCTACCACCCACACTCCTCTGCTCCTGTCCTGTTGATAAAGACAGAGTGCGCCTGCGGGGTAGCAAAGTTTCTGTCCCTCTCACTTAGTGACTTACTTTGGAAATGTTTTAGTACCTTTAATGAGGGTCATTACCTCCTGCAAAAATAAACTTAACAGCTGGTGGGAAAACAAGAAACACATTTTTTTAAATCTTCCACACAGCTTGAGGAAAATGTTTTGCTTTGGGAAATAACCACATGATGCTATAATAAAATAATTAACGGGAATATGATTGTCCAATAATGCAACTCGATCTAAAGAGAAAACCCACGGGAAAGTGCGGAGCTTCTCTTTCCTACTTAAAAGGGAGAGAAGAGAATAAAGGTGGACTGCGACAATGAAGTAGCCTCGCATTTGCTTTTGCAATCACTGGGGGGGGGCACCTGAAGTTTCCTGTGCTATGATGTAACCCGCTGTCTCATGCAGAAGCGCAGTTTGTGTGTTGGAGAAAACAAGCTGTTGTAGGAAACCCAAGTATGAATATTTCATGGCTTTGTCCACGCTGAATTATTGTGCAAGATTGTTGTGTAAAGATTCAGTCTAACTAATCTACCTCTTTGCGGTGCTAAGACGAATAATGGAAGAAATAAGAAACCTTGTAATGTTTTATCTAATATTCTGTGTGATATTTCTTTCTTTCTCACTAATTAACACAATGCAAATGACATATATGATGAGTATGTTTAATGCAAGTTTTTATAATGTTAAGAGTCACTGTAAAAAAAAACAGACACACATTTCTGCAATAAAGCTGTATAAAGACTTGAAAAAAAAGAAGCTGTGAAAGATGCGCTTCAGAGTGGTGCACAACGTTTCTTTGTTATACAAAAAACTCACAGGACTTCCCGGAAAAAAGAATAAACTATTAAAGTCACAACATTGGTTCTTACAGTTAGGCTGAGCCTTACATTAAATACAAGTTAGTGCACAGAGATTACATCAGGTTGAACTCAGCAGCTGCAACTTTCCCAAAAAGCTGCGCTTGTTTCTCGCAAATTCTCAAGCATGAAAATAGATACACGTGAAAGTATGAAAATCATTTTCCCCCGAATATATTTTTGCATAATTCGTAAACCGAATGCAAACACCTTTTAAAAGCCAAATTTTCCCCGCTGAGCCTTAAAAAAAGAAATAATGTAAAAAAAAAAAAGAAAGAAGAAAAGAAAGAAAGAAAGAAAAAAGCGCGCACACACAAAAGACGCACTTCAAAATGTGCAAACTATGCAAGTTCTCCCACTAACTAGGACAGTTAGTCGGTCACCAGTTGCTACGTCTTTTTTTCCCCTCTCCTCCGTAGGCGGTCGTTCACGCTGCTCGCTCACGGTGTCCCTCGGCTCTCTCAAGTGCGCGCCTCCAACAGCGACCGGCAAGCGGAGAGATAATATAGCGGGGTCTGCGGGGCTACCACAATGGGAGGAGTATGAAAGTTATCCCGAGCCCTGCCCACCAACTGCAAAACATATAAGACACTGGAGTGAAGCAAAAAATCAGGCACTTAAGCCTGATCTTGATGAAAAGACTCTGAGGGAGAAAAAAAACTTTGTTCATTATCAAAATGACCTCACTGTCATTTCAGTAACATCTAAAATATTATTTTTTTTAGATGCTATGGATATATAAGTGATTTATATTTTCCCCACATAGTCAGCAGCTCTACTAACTTTGAAACTATTTTTTAAATCATTTTTGAGAAGCAAGTGTGCAGGAAGCTTGTCACAATGGCACTGGACCCTGAGTTTGGTGTGAAGAGCAGCAGCAGCATCATCAGAGAATGGAGCGGACAGGTCCATCCTGCTCTGGTTGCCACCTTTGTTTTCCTCTTCTGTGTGGAAGCCTGCCTCTGGGTCAGGAACCTCAGACTGAAGAGAAGACTGCCGGGACCTTTTGCCTGGCCTGTGGTCGGCAATGCAATGCAGCTGGGCCAGATGCCTCACATCACCTTCGCCAGGCTGGCCAAAAAATATGGCAACGTGTACCAGATCCGGCTGGGCTGCAGTGATGTTGTGGTTTTGAATGGAGAGAGAGCAATCCGCCAGGCTCTGATACAGCACAGCACCGAGTTTGCAGGCAGACCGAACTTTCTCTCTTTCCAGATGATCTCGGGAGGCAGGAGTTTGACATTTACTAATTACAGCAAACAGTGGAAAGCACACAAGAAAGTTGCACAGTCCAGCCTCAGAGCATTTTCCTCTGCAAACAGTCAGACCAAAAAAGCCTTTGAGCAGCACGTTACAGCCGAGGCCATGGAGCTGGTGCAGGCATTATTGCGTCAGAGCACTGATGGACGGTATTCTGATCTTGTTCATGAATTTACAGTAGCTTCTGCTAACATCATGTGTGCTCTCTGCTTTGGGAGGAGGTACGGACACGATGACCTAGAGTTCAGGACCTTGCTAAAAAGAATGGACAAGTTTGGGGAGACAGTGGGTGCTGGTAGCTTGGTAGATGTCATGCCCTGGCTTCAGTCCTTCCCTAACCCAGTCCGTAGTGTCTATGAAAACTTCAAGAACATCAATGAAGAGTTTTTTGGTTTTGTGAAAGACAAAGTGATGCAACACAGAGAGTCCTTCAATCCTCAGGTGACGAGGGACATGAGCGATGCCATCATCAGTGTGATTGAGCACGGAGAAGACAGCAGGCTGACCAAAGAGTTTGTTGAGGCAACAGTCACAGATCTGATTGGAGCAGGTCAAGACACAGTTTCAACTTTCATGCAGTGGATTGTCCTCCTCCTGGTCAAATACCCAGACATACAAGCCAAACTGCAGGAGCTCATAGACAAAGTAGTCGGCCGAGACAGACTCCCATCGATTGAAGACAGAAGCAGCCTGGCGTACCTGGACGCCTTCATCTATGAGACCATGCGCTTCATCAGCTTCGTCCCCCTCACCATCCCACACTCCACAACCTCAGACGTCACCATCGAAGGGCTCCACATCCCCAAAGACACGGTGGTGTTCGTCAATCAGTGGTCCGTCAACCACGACCCTCTGAAGTGGAAGGACCATCACGTGTTCGACCCCTCACGCTTCCTCGACGAAAGCGGGGCCCTCGACAAAGACAAAGCCAACAGCGTGATGATTTTTTCAACAGGAAAAAGACGCTGCATCGGTAACCAGATCGCAAAGGTAGAGGTATTTATATTTACAGCAGTCCTGCTACACCAGTGCAGTTTTGAGAGCAACCCCTCTGAGCCCGTCACTCTCGACTGCTCTTATGGGCTCGCACTGAAGCCCCTTCCATTCCGTGTCAGCACCAAGCTGAGAGGAAAGCTGCTTGGCTTAGTTTCCCCAGCATGAACAGCTTGCCCCCAAATACTGAGACTCCAGCAAATACTTTCCCACCTGTGACATTTAGATGAGAGTAGGCTATCCATATACCTGCACTAAATAGTATGGTTGTATGATTATCATATTTAACAGTGATATTTAATTCATATTGTAACATGTTCTGTATTTGAATTATTGTCAGTGCAGGGCTGAGGACATGATTTTAAAGATGTATCGTTAGCTGCAAAAGGTCAAAAAGCACGCTTGTGGACTCTTGTGATACAGTGTAAAGGTAATAGATGTTTGTTTCACACTATACTTGATCATTTTTGTACATATTTCTGGGCCGTGCGTTTGTCTTATGCCTATTAAGCATGTGAGTGGAAAAATTAGCTAAACCTTTCAAAGTCAGTTTAAACTATTATAACTGTATTGAATGCTTGTGAATGTCATCAAGTCACTAGCTGACTTATTGTTGTAACTTGTAATATGTAAAATAGATGTATTTAACCACACAAAGTCACATAAAAATGTTTATATATATATATATATATGTATATATAATTTTGTTTTGTCAGGAATTTAAATTTAAGCTGTTTGACTATCTACTGTACTCACAGAAAGAACAAAATAAACAGAGTGTGTTGATCAAAGGAGACAAAAATGGCATGTTTATGAAGCTGGGCAGCCGAGCCGGAGTCTTTCATCAAGAAGCGTACATCCCTTTTTCAAAGGATGAAGAAGTGATGCTGCAGTGGAGAATGAACTTCACAAACTTCATGGACCCAGATTTAACTTTTTACTGTACAAGCACTCCAGCACTACCCATGCCAAATGCATGTCTCCCCAGTACAATGAAACACATGTGCAGCAAATTTGCATAGACATGTTTGTTTACAGTAACTTTTACAAAGCTACATGGATGTCACTGCACTCTCTTAAAGCCACTGTATTCAGGAATCGATGTTGCGATGCCCAAGCGATGTGTTTCTCTATCTGCATCGGGGCAAAGATAAACATGAAATAAACACGAGTAGGCTGTTAAGGTGTTGTTTTTGTGATAATGTTTCATTCAAGACCTGCAGAGGCTCTATGTAATGCAAAAATAAGCTGTATCTGAAATGAATAAAAGTGAATTTTCAAAGCTCAATCTGTATTTTTATTTAGTCTTGAAAGTTACGCTAAATAACTTATCTTAACACTGCTCACTAATGAAGGTGTATATCTCAGTTTCAAAGGATTTTTAGCCCCTGTTAATGATATCAGCAGCATGACGCTTTGTTTTTTTCCATAAATAGAGCAATATGGAATATTTGAATTGTGGTTGGATATCAATAAAACCCAAACTGATGCTTTTTTTTGGAATCTCCTTGTTGCACAAGCACCCACATAAGCAGATTTACAGCTGTTTGCATTCTGTTTCAGACTATTTTGATGCAACCACAAGCCTAAGAGTGACATTATCTCAGAGAGCTTTGCATAAAGGTCTATTATGCCAACAATAACATTGTCTATATATTTTATAGAGCATAATAAATTGTGCTGGTTCAGTGTTTGGAGTTTGAAACCTCTAGCTTTCATGATGGTATCCCAGAGGCCTTTTCCCTGCATGGTTGTAATTAACAGCTTTGCTGTAAATAGCCAAAACCAAGTCATGTTTAAAATGGTCTCAGAAAGTTGTAGGAAAGTGAAAAGAACAAAGGAAACTGAAAATATCGAACTCCTCGTCTTATATATTACAACACATACCTCCTTGAATAAACTCTCACAACGATAAATTCATATTCGATATTTTGTGGTCATTCATTTTTGGCCACACATGGCATGTGAAAGTTGTTTATTTTTTAATTATGTGCCATTCTCTTGTACATTTTGGCCGCAAAAACAGTAATTCTGTGCTTTGTGGCAACATTGTCAATTAAGTAGCTGCTCTCCTTTTCCAACATCATCCTACAAGGGACGCTGCTGGAAGCAGTCCTGAGTGGGAATAGGACTAAGGTCAAAATGGGAGGGGAGAGATAATAAAAAACCTGAGCCGCTGAACCCTCCCACCGTAGAGATACATATAAGCGAAGTGTTAAGGCTTGAATCTGCATTCCTCTTAAGTGGTCGTCTGAAGACGCACTGCTACACTGCTAACTACTCAACCTGATCGAGCTACTCTCAATCACCTGAGAGGCAACCCTCTACTTTTTTTCTTCACTCAAATATTTCAATATATTAAAGACCAGAAAAAGAGGAAATTGTTTTCAATTTTGAGTGAAATCTTTATTAGATGCAGTGGATGATAGAACAGCAATGGCTCAAACAGATGCAGAGTTTGGTGTGAAGAGCAGCAGCAGCATCATCAGAGAATGGAGCGGACAGGTACAGCCTGCTCTGGTCGTATCATTTGTTTTCCTCTTCTGTTTGGAAGCCTGTCTCTGGGTCAAGAACCTCAAGCTCAGGAGAAGACTGCCGGGACCGTTCGCATGGCCTGTGGTCGGCAATGCCTTGCAGCTGGGCCAGATGCCTCACATCACCTTCACGAGACTAGCGAAAAAGTATGGTGAAGTGTATCAGATACGACTGGGCTGCAGTGACGTTGTGGTCCTGAATGGAGGCCAGGTTATTCGTCAGGCCCTGATACAGCACAGCACAGAGTTTGCAGGTAGACCCAACTTTGTATCTTTTCAATTCGTTTCCGGGGGGAAAAGCATGACTTTTACAAATTACAGCAAACAGTGGAAGATGCACAGGAAAATTGCTCAATCTACAATCAGAGCTTTCTCATCTGCCAACAGTCAGACCAAGAAAGCCTTTGAGCAGCAGATTGTGGCTGAAGCCACAGAGCTAGTTGAGAGTTTCCTCAAGCTCAGTGCTCAGGGCCAATATTTCAACCCAGCTCAAGAGTTGACAGTTGCTGCTGCTAATGTGATTTGTGCCTTGTGCTTTGGGAAGCGTTACGGACATGATGATATGGAGTTTAGAGCCTTGTTGCACAAGGTGGATAAGTTTGGACAGACAGTAGGGGCTGGCAGCTTGGTTGACGTGATGCCCTGGCTTCAGTCTTTCCCTAATCCAGTCCGCACTGTCTTCAGAAATTTCAAAAGCTTGAATCAGGACTTCTTTGCATTCATCAAGAACAAAGTGGAGAAGCATAGGGAGACCTTTGATCCAGAGGTGACCAGGGACATAAGCGATGCCATCATTGGTGTCCTTAATGAGTCAGAGAAAGGCGAGGAGCTCACTGTAGGCTACACAGAGGCGACTGTGGCAGACTTGATTGGTGCAGGTCTGGATACCGTCTCCACTGCTCTTCACTGGATTGTCCTTCTGTTGGCCAAACACCCTGAAATTCAAACCACACTCCATGAACTCATTGACAACGTGGTGGGGCGAAACCGGCTGCCATCTGTCGAGGACAGACAACACCTCGCTTACCTGGACGCCTTCATATATGAGACCATGCGGTACACCAGCTTTGTTCCTGTCACCATCCCCCACTCCACAACCTCAGACGTCACTGTCAGCGGTCTCACCATCCCCAAGGACACAGTGGTATTCATTAATCAGTGGTCCGTCAATCACGACCCCCTGATGTGGAAAGACCCACATATCTTTGACCCCTCGCGCTTCATTGATGAAAACGGCTCCCTAAACAAAGACTTCACAAACAATGTGATGATCTTCTCAGCAGGGAAGAGAAGATGCATTGGGGACCAGATAGCCAAAGTTGAGATATTTGTGTTCTTTGCGATTCTTCTGCACCAGTGCAGCTTTGAAAAATGCCCAAATGAGGACTTCTCTTTAAACTCTTCCTATGGCTTAACACTGAAGCCTTTAAATTACAAGATCACTGCCAAACTCAGGGGAGAATCACTGAAAGGCCAGTGAAAAGATGTGTGAGAATGGGTTCTGAAAATAAAAGGGAGCATTGCTATGTAAAGTATGCACCCTTAAAGAGGAGTTGTGTCTGCATCAAATAGATTGTGCACCCTTTTAAGATGACAAAGAATATATTTGTGACTAAAGCAAAAGCTATCGGTTCACACAAATGCAAAAATATTTGCAACGGCTGACGTGCTTTTTTAAAGAGAAGTCTGAAATTGGCATTGGGAGCAAAATGCGAACTCAAATGCAGTTTTGCCCTTCAGTTCTGAAAAACTGCGACTTAGACAAGAAGGCCTAAATATGGAACAAGATATAATGACAAGTTTGATGTGGGCTCCTCAAAAACCACATACCATAATAAATCTTAAGTACGTATTGGTATTTATATGAGGGTATTTAGTGGGAGTCACGCTGAATTGCAATATAAACTGGTGGTGAAAAAGAAATTTCCCTCTAGACTGTTTTTTTTTCGCTGACATGCCCGTTGTGTGGTCTCATTTGAACAGTTATTCACCCAGAGAACTATTTATCTTTGTATGTACTGAATGATCGAAGTTATTACAAATCCAGAATGCAAGCCATGTGCATTTGTGCGCTCATAAATCACATATAGTGCTGATGTATTCTGATAAGTACTCATGTAATGTATAAAAGCCATTGATTTCATTGTTCCTCATGCTGTTTTCTTCTGTACACACAATATACCACATGTGTGCATACCACGCTACTGTCTGAATAATAAGCCAGACTCTTTTGAATTGCAACATAATGCTGTCATAATCAACATGATCCAGTCTGTGTTCTACAGTGCCTTTAATGTACAATAAACATTTCCTACTGACTTCTGATTCTTTGGGGTGTATCGGAGAGGAGTGCTGAGTATCACAGGGGCCAGAGAGGTCAAAGAGATAATAATAGAAGCTGATGTCTAGGCTCAGTGTTGTGGTGAAAGATTAATATGGGTTACAGGCCCTGCGTGCCTTGTTGTATAAACTTAACATGCAGGCAGTGACTCAGTAAATTTGTACAGGCAACAGTAAGCAGCCACAAGCTGCCCTCATCAATATTTAACCTGGATCGCGCCGTACTTTTGACTAGTGTGCGACTAGTTTTTCTTTCTTCTTCTTCTTTTTTTAAGCAAATAGACTGAGATGCTTTTCATTTATTAGGCTGACATCATAGGTGAAAAAAGACACTTTTGGTTTAGTGGAAGCAAGCCCGATCCCTTCTAAGAAGTCTGTACTTACACTGCATATATAGTGCTCTAACTACACAGGCTCGTTTCTTATTTGCTCGTTTCAAGCCATCTTCAACGATAAAATGCTCCCAACCGAGTTGTGTCATATATAAGTGTCCAATAAAGTTTTTGCTGATTATTAGTTATTTCCTATTTTCATCAAATAAACAGCGAGCACTGTTTACTGCCGTTCTTTAGGATCAGACCCACCTGTGTTTATATCAGCACCTGTATGTCACTTGTACTGTCGTGGGATTTAAAGCAGCAACTACACAAGTTTTGTGTCAGTTCCAACACATTCAGCATCCCCTCCTGAATTCCTCCCTCCCTCCCTCCAGACTGACTGGCTTATTTTTGGGAAAACCAGAACCGCCCCCATGTTCAACATTTACTCTTGCTGTAAGTATAGTTTGTAAATATTAGTCTAAGTGTGGGTAGCAGCTTATAATTTTCATTCCTTTTTTTTTTATCTCCCTTGGGATGTCTCATGGGAGCACTGGCCTCAGTCAATGGTCTCGAGTCTACCTGCAGGAGAAGAAGTGTGGCTGAACTTGTTTCCACTTGGGTTAAAATCAGACGAGGCTGAAGACATTCTGTACTGTTGCAAGCTCTCCTTCTTCTGTTTTTTGCTCTGACACCGCAAGGACCCCAGAGGAAGGAATGGGCTGCCTGACCTCCCCCGTTTCCATCACTGCTTCCCAAAACATCCATGAAATGTGTCCAGCTGAAAGCCTCCCTTTCACCCTGAGTCACCGCGCACACCCCGCAGCCCTCGAACCTGACGAGTTTCACTCCTTGAAGGAAAACAAAAAAAAAAAGAAAACGCGTACAGGCGGATAGTTGTTCAGCTCTGAGGTTATTCACATTCTGCACGTACACAGAGCCACAGAGTGACCTCCCACAGCTCAGGGCTCCATCCAAAAACGCCCCTCCACACTGCGAGGGTTTTGACATGCAAAGTGCAGTCACTGTTTGGTAGATGACATGGTGAGGTAGTATTACTTGGAATAGACCATATCCCATTCTCCAGAAGAAGAAAAAATCCGCAGGAACACAGCGGAACATTGTGTTTAAGCATTGACTAGGAAAAGACTCATGTTCTTGTTTAGCCAATCTTTCCTATTCAGCCGCCCTCAACACCAGCGCACTGACCGCAGATACACTCTGCATCCAAAAAGTGGCAAACAAGCACTGTGACTGTAATTCTGTGCGTGCACGTCGGAGCTAACCCAAAGTATTGAAAAATGTGAAGAGAGCATTTATCATTCTGCAGCAAGGGCAAAAAAAAAAATCGAATAAAGTAACCAAGCAAATATTTTTCTTTCAATAACAAGAACAAATAAGTCTCTGGGATAAAAAACAAACAAACAACAACTACAAACTATAAATCAAAAGTGACAAAGGTAGCATTTCCAAGGAGTAAAGTAATCAAAGGCATTTCCCACATATTCATATCCTATCACGTGATATAACATCCTGGCTTTTGCATGCACATTTCTTTCCAACTAAACTAAATACTTTGATGTGTCCTACCTCCACCTCCTCTGAAGATGTCCCAGAAACTCACGACCCTGCTCAAACACTGAGCTGTGCTATTTCTATTAACCGTGGTGTATTTGTGACAGATTTACACCAAATTTCCTCCACTCCATGAAAGCGCACAGGCCGCCTGCCACATTAATAATCCTGATTTCTTTCTAAACTGGTGCTCCATCTTTTAAACGACTCTCGTTGTGAATCGATTTGTCTCCTGAAAACAAGAAAAGAGCTGCAATTTGCATTTCGAGCCAGTGTCACATCCACCAGAGGATTTTTGTTTGATGTTCAGCGTTTCCTCTCCTTTGAACGCTCTTTGGAATTATGTCATAGGCATAAACACTGAGCAGGACTTATAATTATGGTCTGGTTAACATTATAATCAAGCCGTGCCACCTTAAACTTTGGGATCCTGCTGTAGTCTCTGCATCTTAACACATTGCTGACAGAGTTTAACAGCTAGCGACCCTTCCCTATGTTTTGGGCTACAGCCTCATGCAACCATCATAAAGACATGTCAAGTGACCCCCTTTCTATAAACAATTACCCAACTCATTATTATAGGGTGGAACAGCTAGTTCTTGTTGTTTTCTCTGTGCTGGGATTATGTTTTGGAACAGTGGCGAAGCGAAAGGTCTTTGATATAAAATAACACAATGAGCAGTTCCATTTGGCGCATTTCTTTTCATATAATAAACAATTATTATTTTCAGGAAGTGGAAGAGCGTGAGACACAGCAAAGCATGTGGTTTTTGTTCATGGATGGGAGTTTACATCACGCTCTGACACGGTCACTCACGTTAAGTGGATTTAAGTGGTCAGTTTTGTTACGTGTGGAAACTGAGCGACGCTGCCTTCTAAGGTTTAGGTTTTTATGTTAAATGGCTAAACTGACTGCCAAAAAACCCCTGTGGGTGTGGATGAGAGTGTGGTGGAGAAGTAGTCTGCAGTGTTCCATCATCGAGACATGCTGACCTGGAGGCTGATGTTGCAAAACTTCCTCCAGGTGACGGTGGAAGGTGGTGAGTAATATTAAACAGAGCATCGCATCACTGAATGAGAACTATGATGCTGGGTAAACCAGATGAGGAAATTACTCAAAATATGTGGCCTAATGCCTGGGAAATACAGTCCTCATTAGCTCACAAATTTGGAGAGACTTCTGTTGGAAAACCTGATGTGTTTTTCTATCGCTCCCAAACAGAAGCCTGAACAAACTAGCACTCTGCTAGGCTGCTGAAGGAATGCTGAAGAACTTCTGGTTGCTCATGCTCAAGCCTTCAAGTTTTGCTCCTCAATGTAGGCTCCAGAAGTAAGTTTCATACACTCAAGACTAGGATCTGTTTGTTGTCACTGACCTCTTTTTGCTCTTCTGATTGTTGTTTTGTTTAGGTTGATTTTCATAAAAGCTTTCATTTTATATCACATATTTATCACATTACCAGCAAGACCATTCGACTGGGTTTAACCCCACCTTTTGGCCGGGGCCTCTCTGCGTGGACTTTGCATGTTCTTCTGATTTCTGCGAGGAGTTTGTTCAGGTACTCCGGCTTCCTCCCACAGTCCAAAGACATGCAGTTATTGGGGTTAGGTTAAATCGTGATACTAAAATGGCCATAGGTGTAGATGGTTGTCTGTCTGGGTGATACCCCACATCTCGCCCTATGACAGATGGGTTAGGCGACCCTGATAGGAATAAGCGGAAGACAATGGATGGCTTTCCTTGGATGGGCACCACTTCAACTCGAATAAATTAATACTAATAGTAAATATTAAATTTCAAAAATAACAAGAAAACTTACTTGCAGTACCTTCACGGACCACAAAGAGGCTGCAGACCGCACTTTGGAGACCATAGACCATATAGCATCCTAATTATGTGCATCTATATTGATTAATGCATGTTTTGTCTAGATTTGCCTTCATTATATTATAATCTCATGTTTGTGCATGTTATTGTTGGTTTCTCATGATGTTTTAAAAATATATGTTGTGAAAATTGTTCATAGTAAGAGGAGACCCCATTTTCACCATGCACATTCCTCATCGTCTAAACAGCTGCACCTCTTTACTTTCTATGAATGACAACAGGACTTGGCAAGATTTCACTCAAGCAAAAATAAAAACTCCCTTTTCATTTGCCAAACCTAGAAAGCATATTAGATTATTATAGTATGTCTCCTGCAAATAGCTCATGACCTCATTTGTCTCCCGATAAAGCCATTCTCCTCAGACCCACTGAGAAAGTTTCTGGTACTTTCCTGTAGGTCCAGCGCCTTCAAGAGGCCATCAATCTTGTGCAGTGTCAGAGATAGCGGTGTCTCCTCCTACAATAACAAACCACTGGAGAACTGTTTTGCAACCCAGACTGGAACTTCTTCAAGAGGCACAAAAAGCTCCCCCTGAGGAGCACGCATATCTGATTTGTTTTTGAAAACGGAGGAAATAAATCAGATTATTGCTTTGTGTATTTTTTCAAGTAACACAAAAGCCTTGGAAACGCTCGGCAGAGAGATATCCCATACACGAGTGGGTGGAAGAACTGAGAGTAAATAAAAAAGGGGCGCACATGAGAGCTTCTTGAAAGTAGTTTAAAAAGACATGACTTTGATTAATTTAGCAGAATAGATGGGATTAGTAGGAATTAATGTAGGAAAAGGAAACTAAAACGAAACACAATCTGTCTCACTCTCTCGTGTGTGGAGTGTATTTTCTCGCACTGTGGCAACAGGGACGGTGGGATCAGGAAGTAAC
>NW_005187524.1:1369360-1384765 GCF_000239375.1 Pundamilia nyererei
CTCCCCCCCATTTCTTTATATTTTGTTAAGAAAATAGGAAATACTTGCAGTTTTTTTAAACATGAGCAAACAAATACAGCACATAAGGCAAAAACAGAGTTTGTGCAGTTTAATGAGCTTGAACGTCAATATTTGGTCAGACCACCTTTATTCTTCAACACAGCCTGAACTCTCTTAGGCAGATTTCTTGTAATTTGCAGCACCTCTGCCCTGACCTTCTGTGTACAAACCGATGATGATTTGAACCAAAAACATGCATCGCTCTCTCACTGATTTTCAGTCCAGTTCTTGTGTAATTTGGCACACCTCAGCCTTTTCTCCCCGTTTCCCCTCCTTAAGAATGGCTTCTTGACAGCCACCCTTCCACTGAGACCCGTTTTTAACAGTAAATGGTCCGCTGAAGAGCCAGATGCGTCTCTCAGGTCCTGTGTCAGGTCTTTGGGGGGTATTTCTTTTCCTGTCTTTTGCACACGATGCTGACATTTGCCAAGTTTTCAGTTTTTTGGGAATCACCTTCTTGTTGCAAAAATACAATTTTTTGCCTGTCAAAATCCTTTTTTTTTAGATTCAACTAAAGAAAGGGAAACAAATTAGGAGTTTTTGTCACCGTCTGCCTGTAAAATGTACCTAAGGATCCAATTTAAAACTGGTTCTTTGCTCAGTTGTCTGTCATGTGTAGACACAACACTGGGTTATTCCTTGAGTTAGGCACCAGAACAGAACCCACATTTCTGCTAGCAGGTGACTGCTATTGTTACGGCACTTTGGTGTCTTGATCACTGTTATTCACTTGAACTGTCTCACTCTGAAGATTTTTTACTATAAAGATTTTTTCTTAAACAGATCTTTATGTTGCTTAATGTTGTCTGTGGGTAAAGAAAAGAGATAAAGCAGCCGGGATGAGGCATATTTTCGCCACATCTTGGCAAAGCGCCAGTGCATAGGTGCCAAAAAACTGCAGTTCTTTTAATGGCCACTTAAAGCTCGCATCACAAGTAAGTAAATATTAAAACTCCCAAATTTACAGAAGAAATGAACGTGTTACAGCATGGAACAAAAAGGTTTTAGCTCTCTAAACATAATTTCCCCTTTCATTACAACCTTGTAGGGTTTAGATTTTCATAAAGGTTGCCTGTTTAAATTATATTTAACCTTAAAGTTTTAATTAGCAGAGGTATAATAAGCCAGTGGTAGGTTAAATCTCCAGGTCTCCAAATGCTGTCTAATCTACAATCAAAACACTTTCTAGTAACATATATGATACCAATCAGACTCTTGCCTGTGCTCGGAGAGACACAGAGTGTTACTGCAAATGCAGAAGATTTGTAAAAAAGTGACATGTTAGAGTTCAAAGGATTACCCAAATGCAGGGCAAAGTGGCAGGGAGGCAAGGAGTCCAAGAAAACACAGAACTCAGTGAGGTGTACCACAAGACAACCAAAGTAGGGATGAGGAACCTTGGCACTGGAGCTGGCAGCAAACACAGGGCATAAACACAGAAAACCACAAGTGGACGAGCAGAAAAACTGTTCAAACTTGGAAACTACATGGAAATCAAACCAAAGATGGATGCGACAGACAATCAAAATGGAAAGGAAACCAACAAAATCCACCAAACTCTGATAGGGAGAAAAACACTCTCTCTACTTTTAAGATTAGGCTTCAAACTTTCCTTTATGATGTAGCTCAGCGTTATGGCTGGATAAGGTGACCCTATGCCTGGTTCTGCTGAAAACATATGAGAAAACTAAAGTTAGCTGAATTTCTGTTTCCAGAGAGCAAAGGCTGCCCCACTTAAATCTTCACCACAAAGCAAATAAATGAATCACTTAAAATGTCAAAATTTTTCTTTAAGTGAACTTATTATAATATGAAGCATACTTAACCTTTTCTTGAATTCATGACGGACGACGTGATTGTGACAGGCACCCACAATTGCAATAACCGCAGTGAAAAGGGGGAAATTTGATGCGGACACCTACACACCACAGAGAGGCTGTTCACAAGACTTTGGACCCTGGCAAAGAGATCTTTGGCTCAAAGGTTTTGGACAGAGTGTGAGGCACTGTGCACGAACGTCAAGTTCTTCAACATCAAACTCAGAAATGTACTTAGGACTTACTTTGTCATATTGGAAAGGAAAACAGGGGAAAGAAAAGGCTCCAATCCATTGCCACAAATTCTAAAATCCCTCCATGTTATAGCGTTAAGATTTCCATTTATTTCAGCCCCAACGCAGGAATAAATACAAGTAGGCAGAGACTGCTGGCTGTATGTTGTGTAACACAAAATCAACATCATTAGCCTGTGCCAGCATGTCTCAGCAATCATCTGAATAGAATACAATAGAATAGAATAAGAATAGAATAGCCCTTCATTGTCATTGTACATATACAATGAAGTTGTGGGTGCTCCACACTAACTGTGTAGGAAAAAAAAAAAAAATTGGAAAAAGTTGTAAAGTGCTTGGAAGTAGTGCAAAGAAAAGACTTGCTGCATGTAGCAGCAGCTTCTGGTCCAGGTTATTCTTCCTCAGGACACAGAGGAAGTCCCCTCCTTTACCAGGGCGTTGTTGTTGTGGGTTCAGGTGAGATTGGTGGAAATGTGGGTGCCAGAAACCTGGAGGTGGAGACACAATCCAGCTGTTCACCATTTATAATGAGTGAGGGTTGGCTCTGTCTACACCTCCTCAAGTCCAGGATGTTCAGCTTCAGGTTAATTTCTGAGCATCAGTAGGACAAGTTCTCTACCTCTGCTCTGTACGCTGTCTTAACAGTGATGTCAGCAGAATACTTCACAGAGACTTTGGTTAGGTGGGTTGGTCTGAAGTCATAGGTGTGCAGGCTGTACAGTAGGGGTCTGAGAGTGCAGCCCTGCAGGGGGGATGTGATGGAGGTCCAGTTTGGTGGTGAGGATTTCTGGAATTATGGTGTTAAATGCTGAACTGTAGTCCACAAACATCATCCTCATATAGCTCTTCCTGTTCTCCAGATGGCTCAGCGCTCTGTGAAGGGTGATGTTGAGGGCATCCACCGTGGACCGATTTGCCCTGTAAGCAAACTGGCGCGGGTCGAGGGAGGGGGATGGACAGTAAGCTCTCTATAGCCCCTTTTCCATTAGTACCTACTCAGATCAACTCGGTAAGGTCCGCCACAGTTTTCACGGTTTCCATTAGGTCATCGTACCTGGTACCAGTTCCAAGCAATCCAAACAGGTACTAAGATTTGACATCATCAGACTGCATTGGCTGCAGATTGGCTGGTCAGTAGTGTCACTTGATGAAACATGAGAGCGTCTCGTTCACAAAGATCAAAACCACCATTTTTGAAACCTGGAAATGACAGAAATGGCTACAAAACAACGCCCTGTCTGACAAAATGCGAGCAGCGGGCATATTCCTGCCTCGAAGTCGACCTTTGTTGTTCGTATCACATATTAATTACATCACGGGATGCTTGGACGTGTTGCTATGACGACAGCCACTCACAGTACTGTTTTGTGATGGAAAACCATTCTATCCAAGTAGATACTAATGGAAAAGGGCTATATCCTCCTCCTGTAGGCCTACTTGGCCTGTTTGATGGCCCTCCTCAGGGTGGCCATGCCAGTGCTGAGAACTGTCCCTCAGCCTGATGACTCAGTTCTGATCAGCACCTGTACTTTATTTGTCATCCAAGGTTTTCGTTTAGGAAAAACCCAGATGGTTTTAGTCACTGTCACATTCTCAACACAGCACTTAATGTGGAAAAGAATGGACTCCAGGTCCTACTGTTCGAAGATGGACTAATCTGTCAAACATAAAGGTGCTGTAGCTACAGAATCCAGAGTGAGTGTGTAATATTACATAATGATGCTAAACCTGAGAGAATAGATTAGAATATAATGGAAGAATCAGAAAAAATATTTCTGTAATTATGATTTAAGGTGAATGAGGAAGGAGCAATGAGCCTTGTGCTGTCATCATTTTGGGGCAAGGGTCATCAACCGATAAGGAGGTCAAGATACTGAACCCCGAGTGTCCCCGAGTGTCAATGTTAGACAAGCGCCTTGTATAAATGTGTGTGTGTGATTAGGTGAGTGAGGCTTGTAGTAAAAAGGTGCTTTGAGTGCTCAGTTTGTGTTAAGAAGTGTTATGTAAGTACCAGTCCATTTACCATGATCTGGGGTTTTATGGTGCCTACATGAGAAAGTCTAACTCGTTGAAATAATATTTTAACCATCCCACTGAAAAAAAATAAAAATAAAAACATGTCACATCGTCCCGTGTCAAACAAGCTACCCAGAATTCATCTCTTTGCTGCTGCTGCTGTTGTGGAGCCCCCCCCCTCCATCCCCGGCTTTCATGCCATCCCACTTCAAGCCTGCTTTTTGGCAATGCTTAATGCCAGACCAAAACAATTTAGCAACACGCTATTTGTGTTCATAGGGATTCATTTTCAGTTGTTTTTACATTCCCTTTTTTGTAGTGGGCTTCGATTGCCTGTCAGAGTCTCCCCACTCACTGAAAGAGCAAACGGTTTCCTGGAGCCGACCACTACACTGGAAATACATAGCTCTAATAAGACTTGGAACGCTCTGCGCTTGGAACGTGCAGGCTTGTTAACAGTGTGAGATGTTATATTTCAGTTCCTGTTATCCTAAATGACAATTTCACACAGCCTATGTGCGGCGCCAATTTCGATGGTAATTATTGGCTGAAAAATGTGCACTGCACAATCAACAGAAAGCTTATTTTAAATCAACATTTTGACATTTTTAGGAATGCTACTTGGTCTTAGACAAGCAGTATTTTTTCACTTTTTGGTTTCGCGCCCTTTCATCAGCACCGTGGTGTGGTGTTTAGCACTGTTGCCTAAGATGCCTAAGGTGCTGGGTTCAAATCTAGCAGAGGGCCTTTCTGTGTGGAGTTTGCATGCTTCCTCCTGCGATCCAAAAACACGGGTTAGGTTAATTAGTGATACTAAAATTGCCCATGAGCTATTTCTGTGTGTTGGCCTGACTGATGATCTGTCCAGGGAGGCATCTTGCCCTACAACAGCTGGGATGGGCCCAAGCTCAGCCCAGAATTGGACAATTGGATGAAAACTTCTGCAAATGACAATAAATGATATAGCTGGCAAATCCATAGGAGTAACTACCTGAAGTTCATATCGGTGCATAGATGTGCGGCATGCCCGGTGCTTTATTCATCACTCAATAGCTTTCCTAGAGCACACAAGCTACCAAGGTGTTGTGCACAGTTTCTGGACGATTGCAGCGGACAATTTTCATCTCCTGCCTATCTGTGTGTCATACCTACATCTTTTCCTTTCTCCCTGAAGCTGCTCTCTTCCTCACTGTCAGTGTTGGTGGGCATTTATTCCTGCAAAAAACTGGAGCTGGAAATTAAGCATAACACTTTAATCAGAGCCAAACAGATTCCGATAATTTCACTGACCATCTAAAGCCTAGATCTTAGGGACGCACAACAAGCGTCACCGATATTCAGCTGGATGAGCGTCCAACATTTCCTAGAAGACAGATGTCCACAGGCTGTCACATGTGTGAGTGCTGATGTGTTAACTACGTGAGGTTTTCATCATGCTAGTGTGCAGGACAATGCATCTGCTGGAGGCTTGAGCGCGATTGTCTCTGCGGCCCATATTCAAAGCGTCATACGGGCAGCATGGGTGCAAGAGAGGTCCCGGAAGACTGGCTTAGCTGCAGTGGAGGTCTGAATTATGAAGAGTAAAAGAGAGAGGATGATGGGCGCTTATCGAAATGCTGCGGCTAACACAAAGTTCCGGAGACACCGTTTACTCAGCCTGCCAGCATTAGACAACTTGGCAAGCCGTTCATCTCCGTCTCCAGGGTGAGCAGCCATGTTTGATCTAACAGAGAGGAAAAACCAGAAGAAACACAGGAGCCAACTGCGTCCAGGCTGTTTGTGTAAATGCTGATTTCCAGAGAGATATTAATCTGCCTAGATGTCAGTGTCATGGTTTGGCAGCATTTTAGATTTTTAGCAAAAATGCGATAACATTCTGCATACCAGTGCATCATTACTAAATCACACATGAATAGGTATTTGGGGGAAGCTGTTAAGCTAACTGGCGTGCAAAGTAAAGTAAAGTAAACTGTTGTCAACAAATATGTGTTACACCATTAAACGTTTGGCGAGTGATCTCAGAGCATTATGTAAGACGGCGGCGCCTGTGCCAGACCCCAAAGCAGAGTGCAGAGGAGAGATTCAGGTGCATGCAGCTGAGCACGCAGCTCCCTACTCTGCCTGCCATACTTGGAAATAGTTGGTTGAACTTGCTGAAGTTGATTTCTCCAGGAACAATCCCGAGCCAAGCCTTTTAAAAGTGGCTGGTAGTAACTGTTTTTGAAATATTTGCAGTTTTTTATGCTGATGGGACAACAAAACGTAAGCAGGTTAAAAGATTAAACTTCTGCATTGTCACAGCAGCTCCTGTTCATTGCATAAATCGAGAGCAGAAGGAGTTAATACATATGCAGTGAGGTAACTCTGTTTGAACTTTACTGACTGTGCGGGCCTGCAGTTCAACTTCAGATACAATAAGAGGTCCATGCAAGTGTGCCCACTGTCTTACTTGGAATTGAAATTTTTATTTCAGTCAACAACAACAGATTATAATTTTACATAAAAGTACTCAAACAGAAACCGAAAAAGGAATAGGCTGAAGCCTTGTGGCTTATACTTATCCTATCCCTCACCCCCATAGAAATAATCAAATCCTTAACCAAGAAAATAAATAACATTGATAAATAAGTTGTATAACAGTTTGAAAAGAAATCAATGATAAATCAAGAAATTAAATCAACACAAAAAAAGTTAACAAACCAAATTTCTATAACCTTGTATAATACTAATTTTTAAAATCTTCCTGAAGAATGACAAAGAAAAACACATCTTCAGTTCATCATTAAGTCCGTTCCATAATTTCACTCCCAAAACTGACACACATACCTAACATTGGTTCACACTTTAGGCATTTCAAACTTATAAGACCCCCTCAAATCATATTTTCCATCTCTTAGATGAAACATCCTTAAAATACAAATTGGAACATTCTTTTTCATCACACGATATATCATCTCTAAAGTTTTAGAATATGTCCATGAATTTTAACATAGATGATCCTACAAAAAACTGGTTGGTGGACTCCCTATATCCAACTTTATTTATTATTCTAAGTAGTATATTATTTATACTTGATAAATATAACTTCAGAAATATCTGATACTGACACTTAAATCTTCAAATGGCAAGGCAATATTAGAAAAAGTTATTGACCCCCTTATAATCATTAATTTACTGCGATTATCCATATTTTTAGAAAGCTGACTTCAATTTCTTGAACACAGAATTGTTCGCTTAAACAGAACAAAGTTAAGTAGGCTAAAAGATCTCAAAAAGCAACAAATGATACCACGATCTAAAAAAATATTTATGGACAGCTGAAAAAAAACTCATAGACATTAGTCCGGAAATGGTTGCAAAGCCATTTCTAGGGCTTTGGGATTCCAGCAAACCACAATGAAGAAAACTTGGAACACCTTTCCAGTAGTGGCCAGTTTACTAAAATTACTCCAAGATCGCATCAAAGACTTATCCAGGAGGTCACAAAAGACCCCAGAAGGTCAGAGGGAAAATGAGCAAAAAATATCATCCATGGGAGAATTCCAAGGTGAAAACCAAAAACAGAACGCTAAGCTTCCTCTCGCATTTGCCAAAAAAAAACTTCTGGATGACTCTCAAAACTTTGGGGAAAATATTCAGTGGACTAATGAGGCAAAAGGTTTCAGTCCCTTTACATCTGGAATAAAACTAACACAGCATTTAATAAAAAGATGGGAATTGTATGGCAAGGAATCACAAAACACAGGAAACAAAGGTGGCCTAATGTTTGCCAGTCTTAGTGAGAGGACCCAGCCCGCATCTCCACCTGAGACTAACAGTACAAAGGTTAGAGAAACAAAGAAAAATAAGCTTCACCATGACATAAACAGGTTATCTCTGATTAATATTAAAATGTGTTTGATGAGCTGAACTATGTCAGTGTGACAAATATGCAAAAAATAGGAAACACAAGAACTAATAGAGCGCAACTCCCTCCAAAAGGACAAGGGTCATATGAAAACTTTGAGGTTTTATGATGTTTTTCTTACAAAATGCTAAAATTACCCTTTTTTATCACAATGTTTGTGTGTTACTGGGACATCCTAGGTCTTCTTTTGAAAAATGAAACCAATGACAGCTCTCCCCATGCCAAGGTCAAATACTTAGCCAGGTGCTCGTGTTCCCCAAGGCCTAGTTTAATATTGTACATTTTGAAGTTTTACCGACCTGATTCTCACCAAAATTAAATCAGCTTGAGCTGTTACTAGGATACATCATTACACAAAATGTGAATACTTTTGATGCTAGACTGTTAACACTGACAGATGAACAAACAAACTGGCTGCATACGCCTTCCCTTTGAGGAGACAATCAGGCAGGGGATGAATACTTTATCATCGTATGTCTTAATTGGGGATTGGAGAAGAGTTTGATAATAAATATTATTTACTTTAGTGGTAAACGATTGTTAACTAGCAAAGGAGTAGCAAAATATAAGAAAAAGTAGAAAGCTATGGAAATAAAGACCTATAAAATAAAAATCTACAGTAATACATTTCTAGACAGGAATCTGTTTAACCAACTATGAAATGTCTGATCTGAAACTGAATCAAAAGCACTTTCGTCTTGCTGGAAATGCAGTCAGACTTGAGATGAAATCTATAGAGTGCCATTTGATGACTCAGAGGAATGAGGGGTTTGTGGCAGGACTGACAGACGGTGACTCAGATTATTGTGCACGCACACAGGAGGGCACAGTTTTGCCAACCAGTTCCTTTTCTGTGACTAAGAGCGAGATGAGTATCCACCAGCGTTCAGCTCAAACACCCGTCCACCACCATCCGCAGTCAAGCCCCGCTGCAGTAGGCAGAGAAAGGGAGGCAGGAGCCTGGGTGTCTGCTTCAATTCTCCGAACTACAATCACATAATGGAGGAGAATCCATTAAACAAGTCTGGACTTTGGATGACTCCCCAGAAGCACAGGCCCCCTCATCATACTCTACCACCACCCCCCACACATAACCCACATCAACTCGTCCTTTTACTCCTCCCACGCGCACCCCCACCCCCTGCTAGCTGCCAGGAACTAAGATGCATAGCCCTTTGCAGAGAAACGCCTCCAAGGTAGCACTTCTCTAACTGCCAGCAAAAATAAGACATTCTGCTCTCTCCCTCTTGTCTTCTCTTCATCCCACCTCCCCATCCCGTCTCCTCGCCTGGAGCTGCTGCCAACAGCTACCCTCCGCTTTGGCCCCTTTTCCCCCAGTGGCTCTGAATGAAACTTGCTCAGAGCAATTTATGGAAGTATGGACGTGCCAGATAGAAAGGTAAAGTCTGCTGCCTCAGATAGGTTTCTATGTACGAACTGGAGCAAACATCTTGTTGCGTTTATTGTTCTTCGGTTGGAAATTGAGGATTATATGGTCTGTAGAGCATCTGGACTTGTCCGTGTTTAAGAGCCAGCCCAGGATTGCACTTTCAAAAGAGAACCAGCCAATATCTGGGGCATAGTTCATTAAAAAAAGAGTAAAGCAAACAAAAATATTTGCATAAAAAGTACTTGGACTCCGAGTCTTATTCAGACGCTCTTGCTGCAACCCCGGGTGCAAACCGTAACCATAAAACTCAGAAACTCTACAGAAATCCTTACCCTAATCTTAACTCAAGTCTATTTTTAACACTGTTCCAAATCCCCCAAACCCTAAGCCACCTCTTTTTAAAATAACAACAGGATTTTCTAATTCTTTTCAGTATTGGCTCTAGTCTTTTTAGGAATCATTACAAGGGTTTCAAAAGAACAAAACAGCACAAAAGGACCCCCTGATGATCCTCTAAACCTTGGCTCAGGCGATTAGAGGATCATCAGGGGGTCCTTTTGTCCCTCTGTGGGGGGAAACTCCCACTAGGTTTATATCTGGGACTCTCCACCATTTGACCTTAGAACTGACGAAGCTTCTCGGATGAAACGTCTTCAAGTAACTTAAAGAAGTCCAGACGCTTTTCTTTGCAAGCTCCTTTGACCACGGTAATGTCATTACTGTCCACGGGATTTGCTGTAAGGAAAAAGCTGGATGGCCTGCAATGCTAACGGTTCATCATTTTAGCTTTTAAAACATTATATCATCTAGCCCTAACCTATAATTAGCAAAACATCATGTCTTTAAATGTCTGCAAAACTTTTACATGAGGGCTTCTAATAAAAGATCTAAAAGCTCCTACGTATTTGACAGCTTCTATGAAGTCAGGACATAAAGCAAACTGGTGCTTGCTTACAGACGTATGAGTAAATGACATCTGTCTTTGTACTTGTGGTATAGGTCACTAATACTGGGGCAGATGAACCTAAATGTACTGAAGCACAAATGTTCACTGACTGTAATGGCCACATCTGCATTTTAGGTCCAGTGCAAACGTGACGACACTTGAGTGCAAATGGATGGCTGACTGCATCCTCCTGAGGGGACCAGCTGAGAAAACACTTGTCGCTACACACTCCACAGCACTTGAAAAAAAAGCAATCAATCAATCACAGACATGGATTATCAGGCGATTTCACAGGGAAAAGCATACTTAGCACAACTCAGTCCTATTTAATTCCATCATGTAAATGGATAGCATGGGAAACGCTTTTTGGTGTACATAAAGTACAACAAGCATGAGCTTTTGAAAACTCAGGAGAACATGACGGAAGAAACTTGTGTGCTGGATCTTATACCACTCCAAGTTATTATTTTATGCTCTGCTAACTTTGAACAACAGTGAATAAGTAAATATTAAATACACAAAGCTGCACCTATCAATGCAGTTACAATAACTATGATGACATGTGTACAGTATGTTCAATATGAATTTAGTCATTTGGTGAGTAGAGACTTATCACCTGGCTCCACGGGCCCCCTTCAGCTGCGCACAGCATTTCTTTCCCACCCACAAATGTGCTTTTGGGTTTAGTCTCACTGCTCTCATCAGCCCTGTTTCCAGGACGGGAAGTGTTGATGCAAAGCAAATGGGGATTAGCTAGACCTGATAGCAGCGAGAATACTAACAAGGGCTAAAACATTTTTCTCCCATATTGGCTTCTCTTCACTGGTGCCCTGTGAAGACCCCATAGTATTGCATCATCCCAATAGAGCCCTTCACTCTCAGACTGCTGGTTTACTCGTGGTTTCTATATTCAAACATAGAATGGGAGGCAGAGCCTTCAGCTTTCAGGCCCCTCTTCTGTGGAACCAGCTCCCAGTTTGGATTCGGAAGAGACACCCTCACCCAGTTGGGGATCCACTCATCCCCAACTGGTCATAGCAGATGGCTGCCCCTCCCTGAGCCTGGTTCTGCTGGAGTTTTTTCTTCCCACTGTCACCAAGCAGTTGCTTACAAGGGTTCATCTGATTGTTGGAGTTCTCAATCTGTATTATTGTAGATCTTTGCCTGGCAATAAAAAATGTCTCGAGGCGATTTTTATGGTGATTTGCCTTTATAAATGGTCACTGACATTAAAGCTGAGAGTGCTCTTGTGAAACACTCTATTACGTAGTCAAAGACATGCGTTAAGAACAGGATAAGTATAATAATAAGTATAATAAACTTCAGCATTTTTTCAGACATTGTTAATATGCCCTTAAAGCACTGCATAAATGCTTACACTATAGTCTAATGCAATGCAAATGCACTAAATCAGCAACAAACTGTAATCATGTAACTAAATAAAGGTCTTGATCAATGTTTGTTTTTTTAAATATAAATGCAGTCAAGCCTTTAGAAATAATAAGTGTGTAAATGGGAAAAACATTCACTGTTTTTCAAACCATACTCTGGGGAATTTGTGTTACTCTCTAACTACTAAACAGTAATCAGAGTATAATTTTGTATTTGCTCTCTACTCCCAGCACTCGAGAATACACTGAAAGCCTGAGGCAATGATAGCAAAAGAGAGCAGACATGACACCGATCTGTCAGGAACAGCATACAAAGGTGGAGCTTGAGTGCAGGAGGGTTGCAAAGTGGCTTTCAGGAGTAGCAGAAACTCCAATAGTGCACTCTCCACAGAAGCTTACCACCCAAGCTATCAGCTGACTTGGGATGGCACTGAGATCAGATGTAATTGGCTGATGACCAGGATCAACTGTCTTTACTAACACTCTGCTGGATTACAAACAGCCTGCTTGCTTCAGGACACTTGGATCTGTAGAGCACATCTGTCAAAGCTGGATGTATTTGGTGGAGAGAATGCAATCTTTTATGACTGTGCATTTTTCCAGAGAAAAGGCTAGAACGAAGAGAGGATACGTGCTGGGAGTGCCAGCACTGTTCTGAGCACAGTGCATTTCGGGGAATTGTGCTCATTCGTGCTGTGATTGGAAATAAAGCAGACATTTGTTTAGCACAAGGAGTGTTAATTTGTCAGAGCACTAATTAGATGTAAGCAGACCACGTTGGTCCGTACGCCAACTATAACATGGAGAAAATGGCACTCTCACACAGAAGAAATGGCCAAGCTGGACTGATGAAATTCCACAAAGGCCAAGGACATTCATCACTGTATGTAGAAACAGCTAAACACAACAGCAGCTCGATGCCAGTGCAAGAATATGTGCAGCCAAAAATGTTGATTGAGTGGGCAGGAGTCACTGGAATAGGACACGGGAGTAACTCACAGGAACGGGTGAAGCGAGAAAAGATAAATGGTGAGGCATATTTCAGTTTGGCATCTCCTCACCTTGGTAAAATTAAAATGACAAACCAGCAGAAAAATGTGCATGGTTTTCAAGAATCTGGCACTGAAGTCGACAAGATTTTCTTTTTCTGGCATTTTCTTTGCATTTGGCCTGAGATTCAGGATCTCTTGGATGGCGCTCTTAGCTATCACATGCCATCTGATGTGGTCAAATAGCTCAAAATGAAAATATTGTGTGCAATTATCCAACATTAGCATTTAAAATAGGAATTTTGGGCCAAAACAAAACAGAACCACTGCTTTATCCTAAATGTCACTGATGTGGGAAAGGAGGGAGCTGCCGCTCTTTCCCAGTTTTCTGGATGAGCTTGTGACATCCCCCTCAGATAAGTGTTGGGAGTATACAGATAAAGCTTTCCATGTGGCATGTTCTTTTTTTGGCTCATTCCTTTTCCAAGCTGCCAGAGACCTCTGTTTAATGGAGTGGTACAAGGAGTACAAGGGGGAGTAAACGCTGGAACTTTAGAGGGGAACGCTGAACATGCATGAAGGAAAATAGTCCTTCCAAATGACTGTGATGGCTGAGGGACAGAATGTGTACTAATCTGGGCGAGCGGCCAAGCCAAACAACCCAAGGGGGCAAAGGGGAAACCATAGTAGCAGAGGGAAAAGAGGGTCAAATAAAGTATATAGAAGGTAGATGAGACAAGGCGAGACGTGCCATGCAGCACAGAAATGAAAATCTGAAAAGCCAAGAGGGAACATCTGAGTTGTAGGAGTGTTTCCTTTGAGCAGGGGATCAGAGTCTGGTTGCACAGGGATATTAAGCATCCTGTTTAATGGTGCTTACCATCTTCTTGAAAAAAGAAAACATGCTCCCGCATTCACCCTTGTGTGAAAACATACTGTATACACGGCGTCCGGCAGTGCATGCGTTACATCTGTTGCTGCCTTTCTCCTCTTTCTCGCTTATAGACACACACTCAGCCTCCTGGGTGCCATTTTCTGTGCAGCGGTATTTGCTGCCAAGTCGCACAGCTTGAGCAGCAAGGAGGTCCAGAAACCCACAGGGAGATGGTACGTGACAGAGAGCAGGCTATGTACGAATGTGTATCAGACTGGAGCAGCCAAAGTAGATTTTATGCGTAGTGTGTGTGCGTGTGAACACTCTTGAAAAGGTCTGCAAGCTTGCATAAAGGTATACAAATATATGATGAGTGGCAGTGCGGTTTGAGAATTAATTATGCGAATGAGTTTGTTCCTGTGGAACAGGGGAAGGATGGGAAAGACGATGCAGTGAGACGCAGAGGGCAGAACATCTGATATCCATATGTTCATTTGGCTAAAACCATTTTAATCAAGCTTGTGGCTTCGTGGAGCCTAAGTAGCGGCCTGTAAAATAAAGAATAAAGCAAGAGGCGCACAGCGGCCCTGCGTGTGCTGTGTGCGTGTGTGACCCATTGTGCGCACACGTGTGTGCAGACTGTGCCTGGTTCCACCACAGAGTCATGGGGATAAAGAAAGGAGCGGGGCATATGAGATTCATGTTGCATCGGTTGCTCTCTCTCCAAACTCTGAAAGTGATTTTCTCACTGTATCTTTCAGGAAATGATTCATTAGGCTGTGGCCCAGTTGGAATCACTCTGACATGGAATAAGAAACAGCTCCTCACCCCAGGCTGGTGCATTTGGAGTGCGCACTGAGACAAAAGGGGGAAGATGGGAAGCAGCCCATGAAAGCAGTGATGTGAGGGAGGGGGATTAAAAATGGCAAGAATGGATGCAGGCAGAGAAATGGAGAGTCGGGTTAGAAGGAGAGGAAGGATTGAATGAAGGCAGGGAGGCAATGGGATGGAGGGACACAGAGAGGGGAAAGGGGAGCCTCTGTGGCTTTGAGTCAGCGGTACAACTGCTCCCAGACAAGCTCCTCTTTCCTGGAACTCCACAGGAAAACTCAGCACGAAAGAGAATAACACAGTGTACTAATCTTTCTGAGGTCATCTTGAACACATCTTTGTCAACTGTTTTAGTATCCTGTCTTGGCACTGAGGCACTGGGGAAATCAATGCCAAAGCAATATATACAGATGAGTAAATCGTGGTTCGACTAAGCAGAAAGACATCCCCAGACTGTGGTTAGATGACAGAGCAGGTATATGTTGAATTATTTTTCCCAATTTCTCTGATTAAACGGGACAATTTGACTGGTTTCACTTTACAGTGCATGACATGTTCAGCTTGGCAAACTGCAAAAAGTCTATATCTTGGCCAGATGACTAGAGTTGCTAAACAGAAACTCAGATACCACAATGTGCCTCATTTAAAGTCTGATACTGGAAATAATTAGGCGGATTTTCTATCCTCCTGCCTCTGTCATCCCCTGTGTCCCAGCGTAGAAGGAACACCCATGTGATGTCCACAGCTGTGAGTGCTAACAAAGTTGCTGTCTGAGTGTAATAAATGACTCTCTGATTATAGGAAAAATGAATAAAGCAATGAACCACCTCAAGTGACTCGCTATGATTCTCTAATCTGTCCTCCCATGGTGTCAAATACCGATTACCCATCAGATGCTGTTTCTGTTGTCATAGAGATACACACAAGCGT
>NW_005187524.1:1385010-1421692 GCF_000239375.1 Pundamilia nyererei
TTCCTGAACCATTTCTGCTTTTCGGCAAATCATCCGGCTATCCATGCAGGTTCTTCTTCCATTGCCTACAATGCTCCATGTTCCAGTTCTGATGCTCACGCACCCATTGTTGGTCCTTTCGACAGTGGACAGGAGGCATCAGTGACAATGGCAGCCCATGACTCTGTCAATGGTTCATCACTCCCACATAGCAGACGGGTCTGGCCCTGATCTGCTGTCAAGCCGGCACTGCTGGCTGACTTCTGGCATGCTAAGTGGTATATCATCCAGATATGGGCCAGGCCTGTTGAAGGATGGTACAGTTTATGTGATGGCATGCCATATCTGGCTCAGTTTTGGTTTGGTTTATGTGGCCCAAGCTCACAGAAAACAGGTCTGGCCCAGATCCGGCATCAAGCTGGCACTTCTGACCGACTGGTGTCATGACAGGGTGTGTGTCAACCCGATGTCAGGTCTGGCAGTGATGGCACTATTTATGTTCCTATTTTTCTACTTTAGTTTAGTTATACTGCTATGGTAGCCAACGTTTCAAATGCAGGCTTGACAGGTTTGTGAGTGTACACTTTATCCAAAACCTTGTGAGGGTTTACTCATATTTACCACCAGGTGGCTGTAGCACAGGAGGTAGAGCAGGTCGCCTACTGATCGGACGGTTAGTGGTTCGATCCCTGGCTCCTCCAGTCTGCAAGAGTGTATGAATGTAGTTAGGAAGCACTGAGTTTAGAGAAACTGTGTGATTGGGCGAATGTTGTACAGAGTGATTTGGGAGAGCAGAAAAGCGCTGCATAAGAATCAGTCCCTTCACTGGCTCAACAGAGTTTCGTCCTGTTCCAGCACATGTTATTACATGGCTTGATTAAAGTACACATTAGGCTGGCATCTGAGGCCAGACCTGAAACTGTTCTGGACCAGCAGTGTGTCTGCAACTGGCCTTGTGCTGGCCCATGTGTGGGCCACCTCTGGCAAACCAGATCTGGGCCACCAAAGGGCCGTCATTCTTTGCGGTATGTGGACCATGTGTAAGCACATTGTGTGGGCCAGATCTGGGCCATATCTGGATGATATCCCACTTACCATGCCAGAAGTCAGTTGCTATATGGGCTGTTCCTTCTTTGGACCACTTCTGAAAGATCTCGACCACTGCAGATCAGGAACACTCCACAAGAGCTGCAGTTTTGGAGGTGCACTGACCCAGTCATCTAGCCATCACAGTTTGGCCCTTGTCAAACTTGCTCAAATCCTCATGCGTGCCCATTTTTTCTGCTTCTAACACATCAACTTCAAGTACAAAATGTTCACTTGCTCCTCAGCTGAGAAGCTATCAGACGTTTACGACACCAGTGGTTTTGCCAAATCCCCTCTTGTTCACTCACTGCTCCCATTTTAAAAGGTATTTAAAAACTGCCTTTGCCATGTGCACTATATTTCCCGTTCCACTGTGGAATTTCATTGTGTAGCAGACGCTTTCTCTCAATCTCAATCTCAGCACTAAGATAAAATGACAGACACTGCTGGTCAGACTTGAGGAAGAGCTGACTGTTGTGGAATGCAGTGTGTGGTTTAAAGTGCACAAAGGAGTGCTGAAGACAAACCAGACTTTTCCCTGAAGTGGTTAGAGGTGGGATGAAGGAGTATGAGGGAACAACCAAAGATAAGAAAAAGAGGCCTGGATTACATGTCAAGCCTCATTACTCAACCTCCCACTCAGTTTAATCAAGTGAGAGACGGAGACAGAACATACGAGCCACACAGTATATTTTTTCATGTGAGTGTGTGTGTGTGTTTTTGCTGTCCCTGTTTCCCTTGTGACTTTGTGCTTCAGCTGAAGGTTGCAATAAAGCAGCAAATTATGAATTAGATAAGTGTCAGTGAGCTATTGGTCTGGGAGCACAGCAACCATCACAACCACACTACATTTAAGAATGTGACTTTCTGCCTTCAGCTTCATCTATCATCTTGTAAAACCATGACAGTCTGTGTGTGCGCCTGTATGTGTGTGTCTACATTCTGTCTGTTTCCAAGAAATCCCACTGACTTACTCACGATAGTCAGATCAGCTTTAAAGTACCCCAAACCCAGTAAACGTGTTAAATGATGGGACCCAGGATGTGATCTATCAATGGATTCAGACCCGAGATGGTAATTTACTTGTAATCTGTCAAAACAAGACAATAAAATCATGGTGCCAAATGGTAATTTATTGTCATTGTGTGGCAAAGTGGTGTTTTGCAATGATCCTGGTAATAGCTAGTTGCTGGTGGAGTTTGCGTTTGTGGGGTTTTTTGTTTTTAGTTTTTACGTGATTTGAATTCCACACCTGCAGCTCCACATCTGAAAAAAAAAAATTCTCATGTGAAGGATGATGGACATCACGTACAGCAAGAAAATCCCTTAAGACGTTTGGCCTTGATCAGAATGAGAAATACCATGACATCATTGTCACATCATCTTCTCTCATTGTCTGGCGTTGTCTTTCTTCCTGTGTAGCCAGGGCAAGTAGAGGACACATCTATTTAAGTTGTTCTCCTATTGTAATGTTGATCGCAGACTATAATATTAAAGACTACTTTAGTATCTACTACAGCAGAGCAAAGAAAACCAATCAAATGTTTAAAGAGAGACATTTTACCATTTCATGAAAATTTTTTGCCTGTTTTGAAATTAATTGCACCAACGCATCTTAGCAAAGTTGGGGCAGGGTGAAAAACAAAAGGTAGGATAAGCAAAAAGAAGCAAAAAGAAACAGTTGCAGAAACATTTTCCAGCTACTTTGGTTAAATGGTAACAGGTCAGTACATTGACGATTAAGTATCTAAAGAGCATTGTAGAATAGAAGAGTTTCTTAAGGACATAATATGATCAAAATATTTGGAGAACCTGGAGAAATGTCTGTGAGCATGGGCCAAAAATCAATATTGCATACCCGTGATCTTTGGGCCCTCAGGGGGTACTCCATTAAAAACAGATAAGAGTCTGTCACAGAAATTACTGTATGAGCTCCGATGGCATGGTAAACACAATTTGCCATGCCATGCACAAATGCAAGTTTTATCATTGCAAAGAGAAAGCCATATTTGAATCCAGAGGCCTTTCTGTCTTCTCTGGGCCAAAGCTCCTTTAAAATGTGCTGACGCAAAGTAGAAAACTGTTCTGTGGTCAGAAGTTGCAGTTCAAAAGCTTGGATCTGTCACGATCCTGGGTCTTATGACCCAGTTGTAACGTGCAGTGGAGATGAAGCCAGCCGCGGAGGTGTGCAGGTGGACAGCGAATGAGCAACAGCTTCTGACTTTCCAAAAAGTACTCATTTATTTACAATATCAAAAATAAAAGTGCTACCTCTACCGCACATTACTAAAGAGCACACTAGTCCGCGTACACGGGAGCATCCATTACAGGAGGAGTACGAAGAAGAACAAAAAGGGGGTGACACCAGTCGTGAGACAGGAGGCGCCGCCATGTGGTGATACACTGCATTACAATAGCAACTGTTACCCAGTGTTTTGAGTTTTAGTTCATTTTGATGTTTATAGTATGTTTAAGCTCATTAGGTCTCCTATGTTCATTTGCTTATTAGTTCCCCCTTGTGTTTCCAACCCATGTTAAGTCTCCCCTGCTCTTCACGTGTTTCATGTCTGTGTCTTACGTTGTCAAGTTCTGGTTGTCATGTCTGCATCTCATTATGTTTCCTATTTTATTTTGAAGAGATCTCGTTTTTATATTATGGAGTATGTTTTGAGTCCTTTGTTGTACTGTTTCTTGTTTCCCTAGGTCTCAGTTATGCTTATCATAGGTTTAGTTCTTTGGCTTTGTCATATGGCTTCCCTGTGTTCCATGTTATGTCCACTGTGACGTTTTTGTACCATGTTTCTGGTCCCTATAGTCTGTCTCCCCAGTTGCTGTTAAGTTTGCATGTTTAGAATTCAGTCAGGGTGTTTCCTGTTTTACTTTGAAGGTCCGTGTCTCATGTCAGTGTTTCTAGTTTTGCTTCCCTTGTCTCGTCCAGCCTGATTACTCCCAGCTGTGCTCTCCTTCTGTGTCTCGTTCCCTCGTTATCCCTCTGTGTATTTAAGCCCTGTGTTGCGCTTTGTCAGTGTTGTAGTCTCCCTCATGCTGTGTGTTTTGTTAGTCTTCCCAGTTTAGATTTTGTAGAGTTTTTGTGTTCAGCAATAAAAGCTGCCCTTTTGAGTTCAATCCTGTCTCCAGTGAGTTTGCGTTTGGGTCCAGTCCCTGCCTGCCACACAGCCGAAACATGACAGGATCCTGATAGCATAGGGGCGCATTAGTGCCTATGGAACTGGCAACTTACATATCTGAAAAGGCAAGTGAACGGTATAAACAGGTTTTAGAGCAACATGTGCTCCCATCCAGTTGATATACTTTTCAGGCCAGGCTTTATTTCAGCAAGATAATGCTTAACCATGCATTTATTACAAGAGTCTGGGTACTTAACCAGCCTTTCTGTAGTCCAGATCTTTCACCTGCTGAGAGCATCGAGCTCACGTCTAAGAGGCCTCATGGATGAGAGGTGAAACATCTTCACAAACTTAAAGAAGTCAAGTTAACTTTTCATTACATAAAAAATGCAACAAGGAAGACCAGGACATCAGACAAGAATCACACGGCATTCGTCTCCCAAAAGTCCAGCAGCTGGTCTCCTCACTTCACAGACATTTATAGACTGTTGTTAAAAGAGGGGATGCTGCACAATGGTAAACATGAACCCTGTCTAAACCTCTTTGAGACATGTTGCTACCACCCAATCCAAAATGACCTCATTTTGTGTAAACACTTGATATGGTTTCTATGCTCCATTGCGAATAAAACAAAATAGGTTAATGAGATTTCCAAATCCTTGCACTTACATTTTACAGAGCATCCTAACTTTTGTGGCATTGGGGTTGTAGATACAAAGTGTTTATCCATACAGCTATCACCAAATGTGATATATAACAGACGTGCGTGCTCTTCATCGTAAGGACCTGCTGATTTATTACAGGAAAATCCTGCTGAGATTCACTGGTACTGTGTGCAACAGTTTTAACAAATTACAAGCACAAGTTAAGCGTCACTAAAAAATGTTTAAAAGTCATAAACTCGTCATATCGCCTTCTGATCACTGATGTGATCTAAAGCTGTAGTCGCTGCTGCCCAGCATGGCATGTCATTATAATAACACATCACACTACACAGCTGTTACGACCATATTTTAATGGAAACCAGCAATCTTTGCACAATGAAGGGTACAATATCCTGTCTTTCTGTCGTCGTTATGGATTAAACAAAGCCAAGCTGTCCCTTTGCTCTTGCCCAACTCATTGTCATGGTAGTTATTCTAAGAGAAGCCATCCCTTGTGTACCGAAGCTGTAAGATACACAGAGCAGATTACTTCTGCCGGACTTGTGCATAAACAGCAACCACATGCTGCGGCATATAATACAAAACATTCCAATGACCACAGGCCTGATGAGAATCGAGATTTGAATCAGTCCTATTGCTACACATCCATGCTGTCATTCCTCTCCCTGTTCAATTAGCCATCACACTTACCATTTCATTCACCCTGTCTTTATATGGCACTTTCCAAACAGATTAACATCTTGTAACAATAAATCCTGTTAAGTTTCAGACTTTAGAAGGAGACATGTCATCAACATTCCGGCTGAGTAGTCAAAGTAGTATTTTGAGACCGACAAATCATCTTTAACCCTCGACTATGACTTTATTTGCAGTAAGTCTTTAACTCTGAGGTTTACTAAGGACTGAGGCATGCTTGGAAGTGTTTTAATCATGTTGTCAAACAGCAAATGGTGCACAGCCGCTCAGTTACTTATAAATCCCAAAGGATTTCAATCTCAGACTGCTGTTCTTGGAACATTTAAGATAAACTGAGACATGTCCCAGGTCATTTTAAGCAAATCACTGTTCTGTCTTTTTTCACAGCATCAACAATCTAAATTAAAAAGAGACAAATATTCCAGCTAAATGATGGCTGTCGGGGTTACAAATCCTCAGAATGAAACACAGAATAGACCAGAGAAAAAGTCTTGATAGCTTGATAGATGCATTCAAGACCTCGTAAAGTTCTTCTCTGTTCCCCTCTGTTTATTGCACATCGTGTTGTTTCCTGTTACTAGTAGCCCAATCAATCCCATTTGTGGTAAGCCAAAGGGACATGCCTCTCGCACAAAATCAAGCCCTAAATTGAGGTGACGAGAGAAAAGACAGTGTGTGAGAAAACGCTGCTCCAAATATTTGATGACATTTTTCTTCATCACTGGGAGAAAGTCTCCCTAAACAAAACCTCCTTTTCAGTACGCAGAACCGCCTAAACCGCATCCTGGTGTTTCTCAGCAAAATGTTAACCCGGTGACCACACTCGCACATGTTTCATAACGCTATGCCGGCTGTGTCATCTATCAGTGAGCGCAGCATTTCAAAGTAGGAGGTGAGGTGAGGTGAAAACAGAGAGGAGGAGGAGGAAAGAGCTGAACCTTGCTGTCGGGTAATATCGCTGCAGCACGGAGATGCTTTATGTAAGCTGCACGGTGAAATCTGGAAAAAAGCAAAGAAAAAGGAGGTCAGTGATGTATCTCCTTGCAAAAGAGGGACCGCGAGGCTCCTTGGAGGAGAAACAGGCTACACAAGGCAGTTGCAGGCACTCGATTATGAAGCTCTAAAGAAAAAAAGTATATGGCCTCACAATGCAGTGATTCATCACAATTAAACAAATGTAAACCTACGCTGTGCTCAAGCCTAGCACCCAGTCTGTCAGAGGTGCCTGTTGTCTGCAATCTCCCACAGTTTAAATCTCTCAGCTGAATAGTGGAATAATAACCCCAGCACACACCTACAGTAAATCGTGAAATGCATACACTGTCTGCTGTATAATTCATTCCTATTCAGTTCCCACTCAGTGATTTAGAGCGATCGCTTTAGCAGCGCAACCCTTTCAGGGCAAATTTCTCGCCCACGCCTATTCACAGCAAGTAAATCCATCAAACGCTTTGATCATGTGAAGCTTGATATTGCGAGTGGGATGTCCGACACAACGGCCGGATTGGACGTACAAGACATGAAGCTTATTTATTTGAATTTAATTGATGTCTGTTTCTGTTTTCAATATCATATGTTGTAAACAGGCCGAGACTCAACTTGAGCACAGTTGTGTTTCTTGGTTGTATTTTTATGACTGTTGTGTAGAGAAAAGGAGCTTTGATGGAAGCGTTCCGGCAGCAGGCAGTCACACTTCAGCTGAGAGAGGCTAAGGCAGAGACCTCATCAAAAGATCACGCTGCTTCCCGTGGACCCACCAGGGATGTGCTCCACTGTCACCACAGGGTCAGAGAGGAGTTGACCCTGGACTCTATTAACCAGCAGCAGATGAGCGAGTGCAGGAAGACGCTGCAGGAGCACAGGAAGTGTCTCAGTGCATAGGAACATGCTTGCAGAGAGAGGGTTCTTCTTGGCAAGAAGGGGGTCTCTGCTTTGTTTTTGGAGCCTCTGCAATAACTCTGCTGCCTTCCTGTTTTCTCTCCTGCAGCAGATCTCATTGGTTTAATGGTGAAGACTTGTTTCTTTCATTTTGTATCACATCCGTCCATCCATCTTTTTGCACTTATCTCAGGTCAGGCTTTGGGGCAGCAGCCTAATCAGAGAATCTCAGACCTCTCTCTTCCCAGCTACCTCCTCTGGGTAATCCAGGGGAACGCCGAGGTGTTGCCAGGCCAGGCTGAGCGATATAATCTGTTTAGAGTGGCCTTCTCCCGGTAGGACATCGCTGGAACACCTCACCCAGAAGACACCCAAGAGGGATCCCTGAGTCCCCTGGGCTGAACCACCTCAGCTGGTTTCTTTTTGATGTCTAGGAGTAGTGCAGATGATCCAAACTGAAGCTGATTTTACTGAATACAAAACAATTAACTTGTTAATGAAAAAAAATGAAAATAAAACAAATAGGAAATGAATTTCACTGATCTCAGAAGCCAGTAGAGGTCAGCTCTTCTCAGCAGTCCCCACCACTCACAGATGCCAGTCTGAATCAAGCAGATGCACATTAAAGGATCTGTATAATGTCAGAAGCCATTTAACACTGTCAATTCAGACTGCTAACGACGTATTAAATTTAAGACAAATATACGACCTAATCTTAAAAACATATTTGATTTGATGGTAAACCACTTTGGTTCGATTTATGCCTTCAAAACTGATTGCACCACAGGACATTTCTGAATCTGGTTTGCCTGGATGCACGTCTGCCTACCATCACAATATTATTAAGCAGCGATCAGGCTTTAAATTACTGTTCCCACTGACCATGACATGCAAAGCCTAACTGAGAGTCCACCAGGCTTTTCTGGCATCCACAGGACATTACATTCATATTACTGATCTTATCGGAGTTCCCACCATTGTTGCTTTCCTTTGGTCTGTGCCTTTCATTTCCCTCCCAGTCACAAGACTGATCCAGAGTTATTATTACCGAACTCAGGAGGAAATTAATAAATCTCTGGGAAGGAGAGAATTCTAGACAGTGCAGGTTTAATATAATACATGTATTAAACAAATACATGCAAATACATAGAGCAGACTGTACGACAGCGACCACGGAAACTGAAATTGCATTTCTTTCCACTTGCAGTAAGTTGCCTGAAAATGAAAGAAAATGTGTAGCACAATTGGTTGTGGCTGAAATGTAATTTAATAAATGTGTAGCTTATTAAATAAATTCCCATCCAAAGAATGATGAGATTTTAAAGTGAACTTTCGCACTGGAAGAATAAAAAATGACTTAGTTAAATGAAACTATAAACTAACATTTCCTTCTCGTACGTGCACATTGCCCCGCGTTTCTCATATCAACAAACCAGCGATCCCAGTTGAACAAGACCCTGTGCAGAGCGGGCTGTTGACAGATGCTGAGAGGGGTTCTGTGATTGGCTCGTCGCGGTGGGTGTTTCCGCATTCCGCTAAGCGCAGTCAGCTGGAGCTCGAGTTGAAGAGGGCACCGTTTATCTGTGAGGACACCTCTTTCAGTCACTCCTGGGGGAATACCGGAGCAAAGCTAGCGAGCGGGATGCCGTACATGTTCGTCAGCACACAGATTCGACTGGTGTGTATCTTGCATACGTAAACGACTCCCATCATCCTGTCGGGGGAGGCGCGTTTGACTCGCAGATGTGTTTATTTGACTGCAAACAGCGCGCACACTAGCCTACTGATCAGCCAAGGTTGGTTATGCAATGGCCGGTAATATTCGGCACGCTGGGGGGAAAAAAGTTATGGTTACAAAAGACGCGAGAAGCGTGCGTGGGACCTTTTTGTATGTGTGTGTGCCACGTCAATTAAAAACACATGTTGCTCAGTTGTCGGCCTCTTGTTTGCGCACGACTCCAGCAGCCTAATTCCTCCAGTACCCTTTAAGTATATTGGATCATCTATTTTTAGCATGTTCAGATATTGGAGATTATCACGTGCACCTGCCAGAGGGCTGCAGGTGCAATCAGTGAGAGCTGTACAGACAATTTGTTTTAGGGATGCTGTCTCCCCCCGATATTTCTAGAGTAAGTTCTAAGCTGTGTGGGTAATACACTTAATGCTGCCTTGCAGGAGAACGGTCCGACAAATGTGGGGGATGAATTTTCGGATCCAGTGGTCATGAATTACCTGGGAGCGAGGAAAACGACTATGCTGGGGAACAATTTGTGAGTACCTAAGTCCGTAATCATGGGAGCTATATAGGTCAAATGTGGGAAGCGTGTTGTGATGGCCCTGACAGGTGAAATCTTTTGCAGCTAAAACACAACGGAAGTTGAATAAATCAGAACGGAAGTGTTTTTGGGGTGACGGTAACACCATGGAATAGCAGGAGGAAGACGCAAGGCACTGTGTGATCTAATCACATGATTTATGCATAGATGTTTGCTATTAGCCATTTACTGTAGCTGATCCTTCACCTTATTGTCTCCCAAAAAACACTTTAGTTGAGGGTCTTTGCAGCGTTTTTCTGTTTTCATTTTTCTTAAATTGCACTGTTTGACCTCTCAGAGCTACCATGTGAAACACCCAAGGATAAATGGTTAAGTTTTGTAAGCCTATCTCAGCTCAAGCTTTTAAGCACCATGAGGCTGATGTCTCTTACAAAGATTGACAGGATTTTGCTCCTGATTCAATAATTTTTATCAGTGATTGTAAATGGGTAAGATTTAACCATTGCCTCCATTCTGATCTTTAGCTGCACACAAACGTGCAGACTTTATTTCCAAGTCTACTGTAAATTTGCTCACAGTGGGCAGCATATCCATATTTAGGCACTTAAAACTGATGCTTTGTACATTTTGGCAGTTAACATGTACATGTTGACAGCAGAGCTGAAATTGGGTCGTATAGAAGAAAAGGCTTCAGTGTGGTTGGGGAGGGGGGAGGAAAGCTGCTGCCTTGCAGATTTGGAGTAAACCGTTCAAGGTGATGGAATACAGATCAGGGAGGTGTTGCCATTGGCAATCTGATTCAAATGAAACAAGGTGTGGAAGGAAGTGAACAAGCACTAGAACAATTAACAGCACTCTATTTTCCAAGAGGAGTTTACTGAGAGATGCAGAAATCCCCACATCTGTGGAAAGCAGAATTGCTTTGTTTATGCTTGTTTCAGTTCCGAGTATCACGTGGATGACCCGCCTCGCCTGGTGCTGGACAAGCTGGAGAAGATTGGCTTCCGTGTGGTGTCCATGACAGGTGTGGGACAGACACTGGTGTGGTGTCTTCACAAGGAGTTGGAGTGATGGATCACAAAGATAGCGTACTGGGAGGGCGGGTACTTGTATAAGCCTTTAAAGGGGTAAATGAATTCTGCAGAATATCCCTGCTTGTACTCTATACACTCTACATTTAAGATATTGGCAACTATAAAGTAACGCCATAGTCAAACAAAAGTAAAGTTGAGATTATCCCTTACATAAAGTCTCAGATTAGATGATAGGTCACCAGATTCAGGGGATTACTGAAACTACAGGGGTTTGCCTTTGTCAATACTGTTTAGCACCGGTGATACAGTGTAGTGACCAGAGTAGATTTATCCTGAACCAAGCCTCACTTTTTTCTAATTAAAACACTAGAAACATTTGTACATGCATCGCTGTGTAAAGACAATTCTTCTTTAAAACACGTGTTTCTAACTTAATGATGTCATTATGTGGATTGTGTACTTATTATTGAAAGTAATCAGTTTAAACAGAATTAAACATAATGTGTAATCGTCTGAAAATCTGTAAAACAGATGCATACAGGACATCAAAAATAAAACACGGTAAACATTATTGTTACTTGTCGTGGGCTGTTACAGCTCTGTGGAGCATTACAGGGTCTCTACACGTTTGAAGATGAGACTCTAGTGTCGCAGGAACACTGAGAGCACAAGTCTGGCTGCGAGAGCCAAAACACTCTGGGTGGTTTCATTACAGCCTCGGGTCTGCCAACAAATGTCTGGGGCCAGCCTGGATCGCTAGCCCGCAAACCAGAAACGTTGCCAACTAGCTCACAGCCAAACTCTTACCAGACCTGCTGCCTCACACATGACTTAGCATCTACCTCCCTGCTAAAGATCAAAAGGAGACGGTGCTTCCCAGTTCTGTTACCGCAGACATTCCAGATACTGTTTGGGTACACCGCAGTGACTGCTTCGACACAGACAATGTCAGGAAAATGGGAAGCAATGAGATACCGTGAGGATTCCGTGCCGCTGCCATAATTGGTGATATGACAGAGCAACAGGCTCATCCATCCTGGTTTGCATGCAGCACAAGCCACTGTGGGCTTGGGGCAGAGTTGGTGGCGAATGCATTTCCTGTGACTGTATTTCCTTGTGTCATTTGGACAGAGTTTGTGTGTTCCCCTTGTTTTGTTTTTTTTTCTTTTGTTCACATCGCTGGGATATTGAAAGCAGCTATGCGTAAACAAAACCATGTGATGAGGGGATTTTGCAGGAGGAGAGGCGCAGATGTCTCCCAACACACTGCTGTGCTCCACAGCTGGACATTGTGTAACAGCCACGGTGAGGCGGTGCGGGAGTGGCGGGGAGATGGATGGCTAGATTGGATGTTTCGAAGCTGCACTGTGGCTCCTAAATAACACAATGACAGGAGAAAGCACCGCCACACAGGCCTGCAAATGCAGACACGCGATTATGCAATAGTTTCCCCCATAGGGAACAGGGGAAAAACAGACTGTTCGAACCTTGTTACGAAACCCAGGGGTGACCACAGTAGTCTGGCACGGTAAGGCTTGCCTTTATGTGGGTCACAGAGAGGTAGCACGTCACTTCAGAGAACTTAAATGAGCAATACCGAATCTTCTGGATACGTATTACATAAGCCTATTGCGCAACAGTTTGCTTGTAGAACAACAAAATCAGAAGTGTGAGAATTTGTTTTTGAGGCCACTGTCAGAAAAAGAACACCAAATTTCTAGCTTTAATTTACGCTGGTTAATGAGTTATGACGCGATCCATGAAAGCCAAGGGTGGAGTGGGGCGAGTGAGTTTGGTTGCACTGAAACAAGCTCAGCTCTACATCAAGAGGGTGGGCTTTAAATTAATGATTAAAACAATGGTGCATTGGTTTTGAAAAGAAAAAAAAACTTCATCAACAGTTGGATGATAGGAAGACTGATAAAGCTTGTGCCTGTGGGTTCAGGCCTAAGCCAGAGCCAAATTAGGGGGGGGGGGTTATGCGCCAGACTGTTTCTTGGCTCAGACCAGTAACTTCCCAGAGTCTCCACTGGTTACCTCACAATGACGGCATGACTCCAGAAAGTCATCTGCCAAGAAATAGTTCAGCACCTAACAGCCTGTCAGAGTGTTGCTTTTATTTTTTTCACAATTAGACTTACCCACAATAAAATGTGTTAATTAGTGGGCTTTAAAGCAGCTAGGAACATAAGCAGGTGTTAAAGTGGGATTTGGCAGGTGGGGGAACCCTCGACTGGGTGTAGCTGTGTAACGTGGTGAAAAGAACTACTTACAAATAAGTCACATAAGCTGTTTTGTGGCCTCCAGTGATATTTCCTGTACAGACTGGGATGATCCGGCATTTTGCCGCTACTAGGATATTCACTGCTCTTTGTGGATTTAGCCAAATGAATTCATGAAAATACACTCAGATGTTTCATGATCTATATGGCTGATTTCCAACCCACAGACACAATAAAGCTAGTATGAAAGACAGACTTCAGAAAGTAAATATAAATTCACCGATCAAAATAAATTGATGTCTGCAATCGCTGATGCAACCAAGTAACAGTAACCGAGATGTAACCAGTACAACTTCGTGCATCACTGCAAACTAACAGTTCAGCTTGCACTAAACTGCCCGGTGTTTTCATGCAGCCTTTGAATAACACAACATTTAGTGCGCTACAGTTAGTTTTGCAAGATGTTTCATGAAAACATAATTTAGCGAAAAACGTGATGTAGAAAGCCGATAAATGATTTAAAAAAGTGTAAAGCGTATCAGGACATCACATGTAAACTTTAAATTTCAAGTTTATCAAATGTCACTTGCTGAGCAGTGCTCACCTTTGGGGGGAAAAAAAGTTCAAATATTTCTCCCATTTCTGCTCTTTCTCCATCTATTAGTGTTGCACATGAACATTTTTTTTCAGCAGCTGTACTTGCTTGCAGACGCATAAAAAATTAACTTCTTCAACAATAATAGCCATTAACTTTAACTTGCCATTAACTTGCCAATCAGATTTAATTAATTACGTTAAAGCTCAGCCAAAGTCACTAATATATTAAGGCATTTTCTTTTATGTTGTATATGTACTGCGGAGCAGAGCTGTCAAACTCATTTTACATTGTGGACCACACACAACCCACTTTGATATGAAGGGCCAGACCAGTTCACTTTTATTTATATAGCACTGTGATGGGAAGCCACACAGGGTAAGCTCCACACCTCAACACTAGTTGCTTCACTTTAGTTAAGTTTGCAGTCGCTACTTTAAATATATTCTACTTATTGTCCAATATGTTGTTTCTTTTCTTTTCTGTCACACCTTGCAGTGTTTATATGGCGTGCACACATATTAACACTGCAATGTCAAAGTTCTGTTTTATGTTATATTAATATATCTTTCTTTCTTTGAGTTACCTGGGGTTTGGTTTCTCCTTCCTGGTTGGCAAAAGATGTGGCAAAGGGCTGGAAGAGCTGAAGTACTGCTGACAGCCTAATTGGACAGAACCACATGCTTCATTGCCTGGGGGTTGTTTCAAGTTTGTTTAATTGTTTTGTATTAGTTGGTTATACTCGCCCTATGACAGCTGGGATAGGCTCCAGCGCCCCCCGCGACCCTGAAAAGGATAAGCGGAAGCGAATAGATGGATGGATGGATAGTTGGTTATATGGCAGCCTTTTCCCCCCCCCTTGTGTGCCATTTGGTTTAGCCAAGCCAGTATTTAAGTTACCCGTGTGTCATTTCAGAAGGTCAGCTTGTCTTATGTTTGTTTGTGGTTTCGTTAGTTGTTATTTTGAGTTTAGCTTATTGAGTTGACCTCTTTTATTGGTCTGCCTGTTTAAGTTTTTTGGCTTTGTTAATTATCTTTCATATTTTGGGGTCAATAAAACCCCCTTTTTAAAATTAAACACCTGTGTCCTTTATGCCTTACTGCTTGGTCCCTGACAAGAACCAAATCACAACTGAGATATTTGAATGTATTAAAAAAGATGTTTATTTTAAACTGTAAGTTTCGGTTTTTCTGCATGATAAATAAATGCTGCTGTAATGAAAGAAATCTGTTTCTGAAAAGAAACTGTGGTAGAAACTGAAAAAAGTACTTTCCTGTCACTTAATTGTTTATCACATAGTTACTTTGTTTTGGTATGAATATAGTAAAAGCTGTAAAAACTAAGGAAATACAGTTAAAGTTCCAACATTTATGCCCTCCTTTACATTTTCAAAGGCCATGCAAATATAAATGGACCAGATTTGAGTCGTTGTCGATCAGATTCTAGCCCCCAGCCCATATGTTTGACACCCCTGCTGCACAGTGTACTGTATATACATTTTGTGGTGAATGTTCATGTTTAAAATAAGAAGGTCAGTTGATGTACACACCGTCTCTATAACCCAAAAGCTCAAGCTTCAGATTGCTCTGAACACTGGTTCTCTTACTCGTGGGTTTGCATGATGATAAAGGGAGAGGACATCCCCAACATGGTCATCGGAGGGCCACAACCACCTTCTGTTCAAAGCAAGTGTTTGCAAGGAACTGCTATGGCGTGTAAATTACACAAAGCCACTCACTCTCGTCAGTCGCAAAATAAAAACAGGATTTGAAGATCCATGAAGAAGTTTTTTTTTTTTGTTTTTTTTACCATTTGTTTGAGTTTTATAAAATAAAGGATTTGCATAGAAAATGCACATGTTCAATGTCCACCAAAGATCAGACCCAGGAGTAGACAATTTCTCTAGTGAATACAAAGAAATGGGAAAAATCATCTAAACCACCAACCCTATAATGGAGGGCCTCTAGTATGTTCACTTTTCATCACACAAGCCCACAAGAATTCCATAAAAGCCTACCTTGTGTTCCAATCGCAGCCTGATTACTGGTTTAGCATGGACGAAAAAACGATTTCCACGTAGTTACACCAGAGAGTCTGTGGTTTGGATCAGGGCTTCTGAATGAGAGTGCAGACAAGAATGATTTTTTTTTACATCACACTTGTTTGGCTTGAATAATGAGGCAGTGAGTAGTCACACTGAACCAGACAATGGTTGACAGATGCAAATTACAGCATTATGCAACTTTGATTATGTGTGGTGTAGCAAGGCCAATCTCTTTGGGCTCTCTGTCCACGTGAGGCACAACAACAGTCTGGAGAGCAAGATAAACCTCATTTCCTCTCATAGGGAACATCAGTGCAGATCTCAGTCTGTCTGATTTAATTCATTTATTTATTCCATATGACTGGTTTATTTCCCTGTGCTCTCACCTCCCAAAGAGACTGAGCAATAAGAGAAATCAGTCTGTGATACTACTTCTAAAAAAAGGCTTCGTTGTTCTTTTGCTGCTTTTATCTGGAAATATATACGGCCTAATCCTGGTCCAGATTACAAATGTTTAAATGTTCCTTGTGATTTAAAGCTAGATTGGGACTTGGTATTATTCATTTAAATGTCACTAATCTTCTTCCTAAACTGGACTTAGTGAAAGATTTGGGTGAACGCATTGGATACTGATATTCTTACATTATCTGAAACTTGGCTAACAATAGCAATTACTGACAAAGACGTTGCAATAACGGGCTACAATTTTTTTTTCATTGTGTTAGTGTTGCAATTTATGTAAAAGACTAATTCCATGTTATTCTTCAGTATCTTTTAAGCTTTTACTAAACTCTTTCTTTCTTTCTTTCCTGCATTTAAGCTCCAACTTTTTAAGGACCATTTTATTCCTATTGTAGGTTGTTAGAGACCCCCCTCAGCTATTATTGAGGCTTTAAATTCACTTAGTGACAAACTGTCCACTTTAGATTTTAATGAAATTGGCCCTAAATGAATGCCAGAGATTTTAAATCTGAGGCAGATTGGCTGATTTTTAGACAGCTAAGAAATCATTCAGCCTTCTTCATTAAAAGCCAAATCAGAATTTTATCTTTCAAAAACTACTGAACATCTTAACGATCCTAAAAAAAAATTATAACATGTTCTTAGGGACAAAACTACCAATGAGATGCCAGCTTTTTTTGTAAAAGACGGAAAAATGTGAAATTCTAAACTGCTTTAATGAGTCTTTTGTTTCTTCCAGGTCTTTATTTGAATCTTTACATCCATATTTAAAACTGCCTAATAAACAGGAGGCTCTCTCTTTTACCACTCAAACTGAATCTTTGGACCAATCCTTCAGCTTTTCTCTTCCAAATTTCTTTGAAGACCACAGGACCTTAAACCTGTTGAATCCAAATAAACCTGCAGGGCCAGATCAGCTTGATCCTTATTTTCTTAAGTTGGTTGCAGATTTTATAGCAGAACCACTAACTTATATTTTTAATCTCAGCCTTTTGAACAATGAGATCCCTGCAATATGGAAATCTGCCTATGGTTTCCCATTGTTAAAAGGTGATCCTTCAGATGTTAATAACTACAGGTCCATATCTAAATTGTGTGTTCTAGCAAAAGTTCTAGAAAACTTTATTAGTGAACAAGTAAAATAATTTTTGGACAAAATTCGGTTCTTTACCAACAGCAGTCAGGATTCAGAAAACAACACAGCACCATTAAACTGTTGAACGACATTAATGATGCTTTTTCTTGACTTGTCGAAGGCCTTCGACACAGTTGACAGAGTCATTTTAGTAAACAGACTAAAGATTTTTGGTCTGTCTGTAAATGTTGTAAGTTGGTCTTCAAATTACTTTCTGTCAAAAAAAATACCTAGAAATGTGTTAGTACTTAGTGATGCTTAGACCAATAGACCAGTAATCAATCCCCAGAGGCCTGTAATGCACACACCATAGTGCAATATTTGAAACATAGTCATAAGATGCATTCCAGTCTAAATCATTTTAAATCTCCAAATTTGTATCTACTATCTGGCACTACCCAGCTGTGCATCAAACCCTGCTGGTTCTCACATCTCTTCTCAGGAAAGGCCACGACACAAAAACTGTTTTTTGTTTGTTTATGAAAATTGTTTATTTTGCCACACATCACATTACATACAAAAAAATAATAAAAACAAATAAGAGGCTTTATGAAACTAAAGCCTGATGCAGGATCACATCTAATATTTCTCACAGTGCTGGTAACGAGCTGAGTCCTGTGGTGCTACGGCGTGGCAGCTTCCTCCTCGTCTTCCCTCTGCATTTGTTCTATGAGTTTCTGACGTTCGGCGGCCTGCCTCATCCTCATCATCACAATGCTTTCGTAGTCACGCTCATTGGACAGGGAAGCCTAAAGGGGTGATAACAAAAAAGTGGATATTATCATAATGTGAAACAGAGCTACACAGACTAGTAGGACTTACAAAAACAAGATTCATAAGAAGATTTATTTGTAGACCAGACAATCAGTTGATTTAGAAAATCAATTCAACAGAGTAGTTTCTATCAGATTTCATGACAGATCAACTTTTAGTTCTACTTAAGGTTCAAGCCACAAAAACCCTTGAATTTTATTTATAAGCAGCAGCGTTTTCATCAGTGAGCAGCATTCCCGTTATATGGTGTCCAAGCTTAAACAGTGATAATCCCGATTGTATCACTGAGAGTTCTATTTCTCAGAATTGTCAAAAAAACGTATAAAGCTACAAAAAAATGTCTGTGCAGTCCTCCTCACAAGTAAGCTGAACTTGAAGTGTAAAATCTGTGGAGCGATCCTGTGATCCTGCGACAGAGTCGTAAGAAAAGCCAAACATCTTGGATTTTTAGATCATGACAACAGTCCTTCAAGGCAGCCATCCAACGTTTGGCTAATTCAGGGCTGCGGGACGGCTGGACCCTATCCTAGCTGTTACATGGGCGAGAAGAGAGGTACAGTTTGTTAGTCTAACACAAGGAAAAAAGACAGAGAGAGAGAACAAGTCACAATCAGATTCACACAAATTAGGGTCAATTTAGAATCACCACTTAACCTAACATGCATGTCCTAGGAAGCTGGAGTACGTGGCGACAACATGTAAACTCTACACAGAAAGCCTCCAGTGGAGGAAAGATGACTGTGTTAGACACGCAACATCATGTTGCTCATTCAAAGCTGACCACAGACACACACGCAAAATAACCAAAATGCAGTCAATGTCCAGTTTCTGTTTGCTTTCACAACCAGGCCTTTGAGTGCGGCGCAGAGAGGCAGATTTGGACACATGCTCTCATCTCAGTTAACATTTGCATGACGACACGGTGAACATGCATGAGACAGCAGCCCACAGAGAAACTGTGATGGGGTAATTCCACTGCCTTAGGTCATTAAACCTAAAATGTGGGCTGGAATTGGGCCTGGCAGTTGCTGGCAGGGCTTTGGCTTGGATGATGATGGCGACGGATTATCATACTGTGGGGGGAAATCAGAGAGGGCAGCCACTGGCTAATGGCTAATCAAGCAGGGTGGAACACAGCCCAAAAGGGCTTGCACACCCACACACACACACAAACATCTGTGCAATGACCAATGCCACACCAACCAAGATCGAAACACAAGAAACAGACTGTGATGAAACGAGAAAACACTTTAAGAAAAAATTTTAATCTGACAACTTCAATTTAAAATTCACCAGGATTGTGCTTATACTGTATGTGCAACACAAACATAGGCACTCATGAAGACCATCATCCCATCACTGATTAGGAAGGAAGACCACGTGCACACAAAGAAAGCCATTCTTTGAACAGATTATATCAAGGACGTCTGCTGGGCCAAGGAAGTGTCTCTTTAACAAGACAGTGAGCTGCAGGAGAGAGTGAGCGTGTGCATTAAGGACGGGGAGTGATCTGATGAGTGGTAAGTTTTGTCGATGCACTCGCTAAGGCATCTGGAAAATATCATAGGGACTCCAGCATCCGTGTGCTGGGGAGAAAGAGGGTCTAGTGTGGAGGAAGAAGAAAAAAAGAGGGTCGGTGAGGGGGGACGTTACCCTCACTCCCCCCTACGCCACCCCTGGATTGAGGAAAGCTGCTATTATCATTCCAATAACGTGAGCTCAAGCCCCCGTCTGACACGTAACTATGAAATATCACGCGAACACTATTAGGTAAATAAACAACTCTTGTAACTTAAAATTAAACAAAACACAAGCAAATATACAAGAAGCTGTGGAAATCCTCCTGCCTATACAGCAAATCTAACCATACTCTGCTACGCCCCCTACTGGGCACAATGCTGAAGTGCACCAGGAAACCTTTTAGAACTGGTCTGCCTTTTTCTCAGCCCAGCATGATTATGGCATCATGGGCAGACTGCACGACACTAATGATGCAGGGGAATTCTGTGCATTAACAGGTGCTTTATGGGCAGTGTGACGCATTTCTTCTCAGAATGAGGGAAGTTTCCTTGCCTCGGGTGTTAACTTACAATATACATATTTAGCTAGTGCATCACTCTGTAACTAAACACTTGGTGGGTACATATGTGCATGTCTATGTCTGTGTGTGTCTGCAAGTGTGTGTGTAGGGGCGGGTGGGTGTTTGGTGCCTTAACGCCAAGATCCGGGGTGAGCGGGAAACCACAAAACACAAACAATGGGCCACTGTACAAAGCCAAGACAGGAGGGTTCAAGGCCACCGCTGAGGTGGAATAGTAGTAAAACACACAACCACACACGCACATGCATACATATAAACAAGCTGAGGATTAGCTACGTGACATCAGCGCATGGCGAGGCCTCGAAGCACAACCCAGCCTGACCCCAGGCCAGTAATGACATCATGATCACCACAAGTGCTGTGAGTCAAGCAGCACACACACGCTCTTAAAAGTCCTTCCCACACACGGCAGGAGGCATGGCAGGAGCGCAGGTGGCCGCAGCACAAGTTGTCAGATCGCCGAGCGTGTGAGGACAAGTGATTGAAAAGGTGTTTGTACATTTAATAGAGACAGACAAGCGCGGACACGAGTAAAGTGAAACTACATCTATTCAAAACAGCTTCCGTTAAAATCTTGCCATTTCACGCTTAACGGCTTTTAACCTTGCAACTTGACGGCTCACCAATTCAGATTTGATAAATGGATCACTCATTAACACCATAAAGCATCACATGTCTTCAACTAGACGCTTGCAGTGCCGAGGTGACTTTAAAGTCCTCCAAAGCTTAAGAATGGGTTTTTTAACAAGCCTGCTCTGTGGTCCCAGCTAAAATGTGTGCTCTGATCCACTGCGGTGAAGTTAATCAAGGAACTATTTAACTGGCGGGCGTGTGGTGGCGTAGTGTGTGTTTCTGTATTTGTGTGTGTGTCACCGAGCTGTGATTTATGAAAGGCAAATACCAGTATAGAGATCGTTTGGGCGTGTGTGTGTATGTGAAGGTACCCAAGCGCTCATGCTAACACAAACAAAGAGGCAGCCTTACTGCAGATGCATCACTGGAGCCGAGGTGAAATTCTCGTGCAGACAAAACCTAAGCTTTCTAAATGGTAGCGGATTAATCAACATTCATTACAGAAGTCAGCAGACATAAAACCCCAAAGGTTTGTTCTACTACACCGCTTTTGCAAGTAAAGAACAAACAAACCACAGAGGTCGAGACCCAAATGTACTTCCTGTTTTTAGCCCCTCTCATGCAATGCACAAACGTCCTTTATTTGACAGAAAATGTACGTCTGATCAAAGCAGCCAAATTAAACTGCAAAAAAACAAAACATAGCTGCTGGAATGACTGGTACCAACACCGAGTCAGCTTCAATAGAGTTCAACGTAATAGCTTTAAAAAACATGTTTGCGGCCTGGAACAGGAAAATAAATAATACGTTTGTTGCTCGATAATGATGGAAAGACAAATGTTGAACCTTTCATAACTGTATTGTGGGTGTTTTTTGTTTTGGGTTTTTTATATAACTTGTCCATTTGGATACTGTTGAGGCTTAAAATTAAGGGTATGGCTTTGATTTCCACATTGCCAGGTATACTGACAGCTACAGGAGCTGTCTACCAGGTCTCATCTGCAGGGGCGTATCCAGAACAGGGCATGGGGGGGCAACAAGAAGGTGGGGCCCCCCCAATACCAATGTCATTGGCATAGTGTACTGCCAGTCTTACAATGTCCAACATCTTTGCATGAGAGTATTGAGAGAGCCATAAGAAATGTAACTAAGTAGATTTACTCAAGTACTTTACTAAAGTACAAATTTAATATACTTGTATTTGAAGTATTTCTAACTTGGGATACTCTCTTTTTTCTACTATATTTTGGACACTGTGCAGCACCACGTTTTAAGTAATAAACCTTTTTGTTCTTGATTCGCCTGTGCCACCCCATTTACAAAACAAATCCTGGACACGACCCTGCTCACCTAAGCTAGCTGAAGTCACTGAACTGGATTTCTCAACTATGTTTGTGGTGTTTATGCCATTTTTTTTAAATGAAATTATCAAATAATTATTACTGCCTGCTATGGCAGAGACCATACAAGACCTGTGTGGCTCAGTTTTGGTGACTATACTTTTAATCTGCTAATCAGCACTAATTAGCGAGCATGTGTATTTGTGCATTGCATCCTTCCAGTATATGGATGCAGGTAGCTAACGAAGTTTCATAATGTTTGATAATAATTCCAGTCTGTCATCTAAATCACTTCTGGGACTTAAAAAAATACAACGAAAGCTAAAATGCTAAAGTTGTAATTATATTAGCTCATCAGCTCAATCATATTAGCTTTGCTGTACTCAAACACCCCATATAAGCTATATAACTACGCTCATGGGTATACACAGTATTCAACAGAATAGAAGCGTGCAGGGTGGAGTCAGAAAAGTGCCTTTGGAATCTGTAAAAGTAAAGGATATAAACAGTGAAAAGAGAAATGGCAGCAAAGACCTGAACTCCTGGTGCCCTGGCATTTCTCTTTATGATGGATGAGCTCAGGGATCCTTGAATAGGGAAATGTGGGGGTTTGGTTTCTGTAATATCCAACAATACATTGTTGTAAAAGCAAAATTATGTCTTTCACATTCCAGCCTTCCTGGAAAAGCCCTCTGATTGCAACAGATTTGCTATTAAAACAAAGGAGGCCAGGGCACTGCAAGAACACCATCTGAACCTTGGAGATGTCAAAAAATGAGCCGAGGTATTACACAAGGAAAAAAAAAAGAAAGAAAATGGCACAACAATTGCAGATTTCTGTTTACTTTGTTTGTGCATGTGTTCCTTATCTACACTAATTAATGTGTAAAGTAAGCAAAACCAGTAAAACTGATCTCAGTATGTATTGTTTACATTAACTCTACAAATCTACAGTTTAATCTAAAACTCACAGCCATCATTCAATAATTACTAATCAGTCAGTGTCAGCAGAAATAACATTCCTCAGATTTTACTGATACCTCCAAATTTATGGGTTTTGAAATTCTTTGGAATAAATCCTGCAATAACTACACAAAAAATCCATAACAATTTTGTCTTCAATATTCTGTGTAACAAAGAATGCAAAGTACTATTTAAAGCACAAAACTGCAACCATAAACTACATAATATGATAATAGTAATGCTAATATAGCTTTCCCTTATTAAAAGATCTGGTAATGAGTTAAAGGAAACTGAATGAAAGACAATGCAGCACCATACTATATGTTAAACATCCTCGGGTCATTTTTGAATGTAGAATAGTGCCACGAGTCAAACCTACATTATCACATTGTGAGTGTAAGCTTCCACTAACCAATCAAACTGCAGAATGCATCCCAGTGTGCCCATATTCATAAAGTAATACAGTATGTAGTGTAGGTCCAACAATTGTTTTTATGGTAAATGGCCTGTATTTATATAGCGCTTTACTAGTCCCTAAGGACCCCAAAGCGCTTTACACACCCATTCACACACACATTCACACACTGGTGATGGCAGCTACATTGCAGCCACAGCCACCCTGGGGCACTGACAGAGGCGAGGCTGCTTTTTAGGGCAATAAAGGTTAATAGGCAATTTTGTGTCTGACCAAATGTGAAATTTTCTGCTCCCGAGTTGGTATATGCAAAAAAGTGTCATAAAGCATTATGTTATAGTGAAGCTGACCTTTGACTTGAGACATAAAATGCCACCAATCAGATATTTCTGCAAACTATGTAATAATGAATGTAAAAATTATTCCTTTATGGCCAAAAAACCCCAAACAAATAACTTTTTATGAGGTTGCACTGCCTTAAATTTTAAAATTGTGCTATTAATAATGACTCGAGCACACATACACGTACATATTATGTTGTTTATCATGTATCAGTTAACAGAAACACTTTTAAAATGGTTTATATTTTTTGGGAATAGTTAGATTGCTTTCCTTGCACTGAATAGCAGAGCATATGATTTTTCTGTGTTTTTGGCATAACGACAGTAAAAGATTCTGATTATGATGAAATTCCCTCGTGCTGCTCCTGAAATATTGTGTTTGCAAGAATGGGAAGAATATCAGGCCTCAGTGACCTTGGATGACCAAATTCTACTCACTTTATTTTTCAATTTTTCTGAGCACGTTTGACTTTGACAATCATGATACCGGGACAGACACACGCACAAATGAAAAACTCAAAACATTAAAATGTCTCTGTCGCTGACTGACAAACTTTGGTGTAAAACCTCAAAACGTAAATAATCCAGCTGTTTTATTGTGTTGTGACATTTGGCACCGCAGTGCATTACCTCATCAGAGAATATTTGTTTTTACCCAGCCAAGCCATCCGCTTACTGTGTTGGAGCTGACGTGACTTTGTTGTGTTGATCAGAAGCTACTGTTAGCTACGTCATATGTGTTGGTGAGTGTGCGCTTGGTATTCAGTAAAGTAACACCTGGGCTTCGGTGTCAGATCTCTGTCATGTTGGAATCATGCAAGCGAGTGTCTGCACTTCCTCTTAGCAATCCCACAGCCAAGTTTCTGTTGGAAAACTTTCAGACGGCTAATCACTGAGTCATAACTTTGCAGACGAACAGCGACAACAATGCTGAAGATGATGACAAATGCATATTTAAACATTCCCACCAGAAATGATAAAAGGAAAACTACTAGAAACTGTTTATACAAAATACAGACAGGTGGGAATGACTACTTTAACAAGTCTTACAAGCTAAATAATCTGGTTAATTCATTGATGTATTGCACACTGAATTTGATCACAGCCCAATGGCCAGTATTTGCCAATAAAACAAAAAAGCTTTTTCATATAAAAGCCAAATCTTGCAGTAAATCTATTCTAAATGCTGGCTGTCTGAGGGCCTTGATCAGCGGAAGCTGAAGTACATACAACAAAGAGCCAAAAGAATATCCACCAAAGCCTCAGTTTGGAATCGTTGCGCCAGTCAAAGCAATATCTGGAAACACTTTTTATCCTGCAACAACAAAAACATGCAGCATCCCAGATTTCAGGCCCGGCATAGCTGCATCAAACCACATTGCCCACTATGGTCAGGCCTTAGAAAAGAGGCTTATGCAGAAATCCAGTTCGGGCTAAACGCATAAGCCCAGAGGCTACATAGCATGAGAGCACCGCTAACAAACTGAGCCCAACCTTGGTCAGACAGCAGGTCTTGTGAGGTCATACCCAAATACCACAGATAACACTAGCTCTTCACCCTGATTGTCTTCTAGCATGAAAGCAGTTTTGTGGTTGTAGGTGGAAGAAGGAGGGGGTTTCTCAGAAGAGGGATGTTCAAAAATGTTCTGTTTCGGCCTTGGGTAAATGTTATGATAATTTCATTTGCGTGAGTAATTGTGTCTGCTCTTGCAGACTGTTCTGGTCCTGAGTTGCAGAGCAGCAGAGAGGATGTTGTTTATTGGATCGATTTCAAAGGAGCGCTTAAAAAATACGATTTGTCCTTCACGCCCGGCATGTTTAGGGTTGGGGAGGAAGGCAAAAACAAACAAATACTGCACACAGATCTACAGCTTTCTCCAACACATGGCTATATTTCAGCATTATGAAATATGTTATCTTTAAAACATCACCACGCAGGTAGATGCAACTGTTCAGAAGATAATAGTCCCAAAAAAAGGCTCACAAGCAAAGTGCGTAGCAGTGAGTGTTACTGAAACTTTGAGGCTTTAAACCTTTTTACGCAAACACGTTCCAGCGAGCGCACAAACGTTTTCTGCTCTGACACAGTTTTGTGTTATCCATTACTATAGCATTCCATAGCAAAGACAACACGCTGGAGGCGTGAGAATTAGAAATGCAGCAAGTGATCCCTCTTGTGAAATCCAGCGTGCCTGCTCATACATGTCTGTGTGGGATACTGAGCTTTGATTACACAGAATAGCTACAGGCCTCCACTCAGGCAGAAGAGTCTTTGGAGTGGGCTCAACTCAACAACAGACAGGAAATCAGCAGAATAGAGGGACAATAAGACAGAGATTAGGGCTGACCGGTTTCTCACTTACTAGGACTTCCTCTTTTTTCCCCAGATAAGCACACAATCTATAACAGTCTCACACACTCTTATTAAAACACAATCAGTTGTACATGACCAACCTCTTCAAACTTCAAACTATACGTCGCCCCTTTCCTTTCTCTCAGTCACACCATTCGGCTTTAAGAATAAGTCGTGCACGGCAGTTTCTGCCTTTCTCAATGTCATGGGAATTAAACCGGGAGCTCGTGCTTTGTGCCGACTCACCCGCAGGTGATGGGTGCAGCCAATCAACCAGCAGGACTTACTGTAACACCTACGACTAAAAGGCCAACTCACTCCGCAAACAGGATGATATAATCTCCTGACTGGAGGTGGGATGACTTCAGATGTCAACTAAGAAATACCTGGATCTCTTAACAATCTTATACTTTGACCTCACCTGGCTTATCACTTAGGGGAAGATAACTTTCATCAGCCAGACACAAAAAGATCTTTCTGCAAGGATTATCTAAAACACTCGTTGAAGCAGAGAAGGGTAAGAAATGGTATATAAATACTTTCTTTAGCTTTTCGTCTACGATGAGGAAAAGACTGTTGTAGCTCACATTGTTTCTGTGTCTCGAGGTGGTTCAATGAGATCTTGTCTGTAACAGCTGACAAGCCCCGTCATGTCAAAGGAAGGTTTGTGAGAGTGTGCAGGTACACACAGCCTAGCTTCCTGGCAGAGACGGGTGTGCGTGTGTGTGGGATTAGATTATCCTTGATTTTCCCAGCAAGACAGGTAAAAACTAACATCTTTTCTTTTTTTGTCTAATTATTGTTATAGTTCTCACTAAAGTAACTGCACGGCAGGAAAAAGATCTTAACATCAGTTATTTTAATTGTGGTTAAAGTTTTCAGCAGACTGAGTCCTTATCAGTCTCCGAGATGTGTAATTAATGGAGCGTTCGGAACCATCATTTAAAACGTGTTTCTTGGCCAATGTGTTTTAATGAGCTTCTTTAGTTTTTAACTTGGCCACGAAGTGTTTCCTGAACACGATACTCATGGCTAAAATCCCAACGACTCCTCCTTGGCCAAACTGACATGTCTGGAAAGGAATGCAGTCGAGTCCGCGCGCTCCAATCTCCCGCTGCTACTAAAGTGCCGATAAAACCTTTACAGGCCAACAAAACCTGTTTGCCGAAGTGGTTTACAAATTTACAGAGTGAGTGTTTCAAGTCACGAACACAGATCTAACTGTGGGCAAAGCTGTTGGGAGGCTTAAAAATCACAGACACAGAGGAGATTATCTAATCGGCGTGCCTGCGTTGATGAACTGAGTTCTGTCTCGCTCACTAAAATCATTACTGGTCACGGAAAGTGAAAACGCTTTCTTGTTTTGCTTTTTCGAGTCATTGTGACCAAGAGGTTTTAGGTTTTGTTGGTGGAAATGAAATTTCAAGATTATATTATCCTCCAAAAGACATTAAAAACAGATTGATCCTCTAAGATAATGCCTAGAGTGCGATGCTGTTTATGGAATAGCTGTATTTGATTTTATCTTAAATAACTTTCAAATCCAGACTCGGGGCATACCTCTCACACCACAGCAAAATAAACTAATCGTATCCCAGTTATTTAGACTTCTGAGGAAATTATAAACATGTGCTCTAAAGTGAAGTTATTATCATAATTTCTGACAGAGGTTGTGAGAAAGTGAAGACAATGCACCGCATACAGGATAACAATTACCACTCTGGCATTTTTTCTTATTTATTTTGTTGACTCTCTTACTGGAAGTCTTAAATGGACTAGAAGACTTCCTCTGGAAGACGTGCAGCAGACCACACCTGCATTTATCGGAAAAGAGGGGATTTGAAAAGTAAATATTTGTAAATGAAAGGTTCAAAGCATTGTTTGAACATCCCTGCGCTGCCAAATAATTGCTGCATTTCATTAAATGAAAATCAAGGCTAGCAGGTGCAATCGCTGCACAATGGATGTGAATTAAAAAAAGCTAACAGACACAGTCAAATCCTTACATCTGGTTTTGAAAAACACGACAAACACAAGCACAGATCTCCTTCATGTTCTAGCATGAATAAGAGAGAACCTGGATGACGTGCTGCTGCGGGAAATGTGGTATCAAACTGTTGTTTGTTAAAATGTTAATACTCTCTTTATGTGTTTCGTTGCAGATGGAGTTATGCTTTTAATTATCAAAACTTCCTAACAAATTGAACAAAGAAGAAAGAGACTACAAAGACTTTTGAGGATACATTAAAAACAAAAAAGATTAAACTGAAACATTTAAGCAAATCTCAACCAGATCTGCTAGGATGCCGCTCCGAGCATCGCTGCACAGAAATCCAGCCTCTGGACGCTGGTCCAGCAGGAATTCCAAGAGGAAGGAGGTTCTGTCTGTCAACATGATCAGCCTACCGCTCGCCGATTTCCGCCACATCACTCATATTGGAAACAATGCCGACAGCTTTGGAGATCTGTCTTTTCTAAAGCTGAGTCACAACCTGCTTTTACAAAGTTCCCGAAGTGAGCAGAACGTCTTTCTGGCCTGCTCACCGCCTCCAAAGCCGCCTCGTCTGAATCTGGACGAGACTGAGAGCAAAAAGACCCCTGACTTGTCTGTGGACCACCAGCACAATAACTCCCAGAAAAGGAAGAAATGCAGTTCTCTGCCCCTGCTGGACAGCGAGAAAGGAAATGTAGATGCTGAAAAAGAGGATGGGTACCAAAGAGGGAATAATACTTCTTCCAATCAGACTCATAGCTCCAGATGGGGCAGCACAGGTTCAGATGGGGATGAAGACTTTAACGAGACCTGTGACAAAACTACGGGACAACAAAAGGATGAGGACAGTGGCTTTTCATTCAGCCTCGATCTGGGTCCTTCGATCCTTGACGATGTCCTTCAGGTGATGGACAAACTGCACAAATAAACCAGAGATTAGCCAAATGTCTCGGAGAGGCTTTACTAAAGGTTTGGAATATAGAGAGCAATAAGGGCCTCATCTTGTCCAGAATCCTGATCGGAGACGAAATCATCACATTTGGATATTGTTTTGTTCATTATGTTCGGATAAATCTAAAGATATCTGCTTTTTTGGAATGCAGAATCTCAAACAATGAATAATAAACCACAGATGAACACTGTACACTTTGTAAAGGCACAGGATATGCTCCTAGAGCACTGTGATCCACAGCGTTTACTAAAAAGTATGCGTGATTCTGTTTGAAAAGGGGGCACATAAACAAAGTTAATGTTCTCCAAGCAATCACCCTTTGCAGAGGCAGATCCAGTGTTTAAGTTAATAATTAAACTTTGTCTCATGTTAAACTAAGAGCTTGACATTTTCAACCTTTTCACATTTCCCCTTAGCTATTTTAATTCTTCAAACCACACATCATGGCACTGACGACGGCTGTTAAGACTTAAGATTGTTGTGTTTAAGAAAAGAAACGCAACGACTGGAATCCAAGGTCCTTGGAGCTGCGATGCCTTGGCGTGCTTGCCAATCTGTTGTGTGCAGAGGGCAAATTTTACTCCGCACGCATCTGAGAGGCCCCACTCAATGGTAGACCAAGGTACCCCCCATCTCTCATTCCCAACAAGGCAGTGAAAACAAACACTTAGTCCTGCTTCCAATAAAAGCCAGCCAGTGGTGGCAGTTTGGGCTACCGACCAAGCCAGGCCACAGGTCCAAGACCTCAGAAGAAAAATGAAAAAAAAAAAAAGCCAAAGCAGGCTGTTTTCTTAGCTGCAAATCAGCGTTCAATGCTCTGGTGAGCAGTGCACGAGAAGAAAAGTGGTAAAGGGTAACTTGATACTTCCACATATGCAGGGGGTGTTGAGGGAGAAGGAGGACCAGAAACATCATTACTGTAGCAAAAGTTCTGATGAGGCTTTAAACACTACCTTCTACCCAAATACACCCAACACGCAAAAATGCATGCTGTATCTCACACACTGGCACACGAGCAAAGGGAAGCACACGTGAAACACTCGTGAAACACTCGTGAAACACTCGTGAAACACTCGTGAAACACTCGTGAAACACTCGTCCATACGTTTTCCTCAAACCTACAGAGGAGACGTCGAGACGAGCCTCACTCCGGCTTTGTTGGGGAGTTATCGGGATGGGATGTGGCACAAAACCCAGAAGAAGTCAAATTCCTAAGAGCGCCACGGGTCACGGTACAAAATCTAGAAACCAAAATAAGTTCTTCAAGCAATAAATTTTGAATTCTATGCAAGTCCAAAACAGAAACAGCACTGTTTGTGGGAACATTTATATATCCGTTTCTTGTAGACTTCTGCCAATAACACATTGTGAATGTTTTTTTCCTTCTGAAGAAAAAAGAGTTTTTTATGTATTTTTTGTGCAAAGCAAATAAAAACATCAAATACTCGTATGATGAGATTGCTTTTTCCTTTATTTTACACATTGTTTTATGTGTTTGTATCATTTTTTCTAGAGAAACTACAGCTTATATAGGACTCCGCAACACAATAATATTATGTAGAGGTGGCCAAAATTAGACACGCACGGCAGAATTTCATGCACAGTAGAGGCATGAATGCTGCACTAGAGTAAAGCGGACTTTGAAGCACAGCTAAAGCACAAAGAGGTGGCTATCAATAGCTAACCAGAGTCCGTTAGTAAACTTCAGGATAAGCAGGAGAATGAGCTATTCACTGACAGAGATTTACACTGTGTTGACTGTGTTGCCCTGCTCGATGCAATAACTCCCTAAGCAATCAAAACCTTATCTATTCACAAGAGAAAGAAGAATTGTGCAATATCAGAGAAATCAGAAATAATACTTGGCATCTTATTTTTCCTGCATGCATGTGTCCTTGGTTTTCTATCAGTCTGTCATCTGTGTGAAAGTCCTGCGAAGGACACAACTTGAGCAAATGTTCAGCCACATGGTTAATGCGAGATGAAAGAGTCTGTGATGGAAGACAAATTATCTTGTCTGCTCTGCAAAAAACTGGCCAAACTGTGGAGTATCCCAATCACATCTGGCATCACTTCCCTCCGTTTTAAAATCTAAACTTGCTGTCATGCAGAATACAAAAAAAAAACCTTGTCATTCCTCTAAAGCAGCTCGTACGAGCTGTGTTTTTTGTCGGCTACAACTTAAACATTAAAAATACTGTATTGGCAAATAGGACAAGAGTGCTGCGCCTGTAATTGTGCTTCCCAGTGAAATCTAATGCTACATGTCTTTGTTTTGGTCTGGTTTGTTTTTTTGTGTTTACACATGAAAGGGGATTTCATAAAACCAACAGTTTTTTTTGTTTATGCTGTCGGTATCGTGTATCAAGACAGAAAATATTATCAAGCTGCAAAGAGGATCAAGCAAATTGAAAACAGCTCTTCCCTCTCATGATATGCATGATGAGCTAAATGCATTTAGGCATAGATTTCTATGTATTCTAAACCAGCACATCTTTTTTTAAAACATCTCCCATCCTCCGTTTCGTGAGTGGCCAATCATCCTTCAGTCTCATGTATTTTCACTGCTCGTTTCCTTTTTACTTTTGCTACTAACAAAAATGTGAAATAGAACAAAACCAAAGAAAAAAAAAAAGAAATATTCAGCTTTTAAGTCTGGTCATTGCAATAAACAGAAAGCTGTTCCTAAACAGCTATCATCTCCATTAAGAGCAGGTTTCAGGCCAGCACTGAATATGCCAACAGCAAGGCCACATCCAATGCATCTCTTCCAGACACAAGGACTATTTTAGGTGATAACGCACTTTTAAAGCACTAGCAAACCAGCAGGCTGGAAAAACAATCCCAGAATAGCTGATCTACTGCATCTGGTTTATGCCGTGACAACCCTGCAATGATTCCCTGGCTCTTGATGGAAGAAGCAGGCATAGAAGGCTCAAATTTAAAACCCTTACAATAGAATCGTTTTAAATAATACGGTATGCTAAACTGAGCAATAAACCATGAATCAAGACACAATGATTAATGATGGCATCATATCTCTGGAGGCATGAACATCAGGTCTGGCAAAAACAAAGCAGACAGATAGATGGGGATTCCACATCCGAGAGTTTGTTAAGATAAACTATCCATGTGAAATCCCTTTTTCAGATGCAACTATTTGCCGCTCTCGGATAGGACTGCACTGAAATGTTTAGCAATGGATAATAGGTTCTTTTAGCATTCACTGAGATTTTGAACCATGTACTAAAAGAAACACTTGGACTTCTGGGAAAATTTAAAGGTTCGTTTTCTCGACCTCTCCATTTTTCAGCCTGTCACTACGACGTATTTGTCATATCAGTAAATTTAACGGGTACACACGCAAAAGTGGACGATCAGGACAAGAAACTGGATTCTTTTCCCAAATGAAGGGTCTGAATTTAGCCAAGAGCGTGGGGAGCAATTCCACATGGTGCGAAAGACACGGCCCTCCCCTATTTTGAAATTAATATCCATGGTGAGAAAAACTGGGTGAATGCAGTAGGTCCAGTTATAAATCATGTCATATCTACAACAAAAACAGAGCCAAAAGATCAACACTCCTCTCTGTGAGAGAAGTTAAAAATTTAACACACCATGAGATAGATCAAAGTCTCTGTACCCTGAGGGGTCTTCTTGGGGAATTTGCCCCTCCCTTTACTCCATTAGGCTCCTCATACTGGCCTCAAATTCATTTATTAAGCCCAGCAGAGATGGAACTAAAGTTAAGGGTGAAGTCATCCGTGTATCTGAGCTCCCTGTGGCGAGACGCTGACTCTGTGAGCTGTGTTTAGATTGATGAGGTTAAAGAACCAAGTCCTCACTTTGCTCATATGTGATTGCAGCTGGATAATGTTGGGACACTATGAAGGGGTCGGCTACAGGAGAGGGATCAGATTTGTAGATCCCAGATAAGAATCTGAAAAGAACATTCACATCCACTGACCCGTGGATAGCTGTGGATCAACACCGCTAATATCTGCCATGGTTTATCTATTATGTCATGTGGGACCTCTTTAGCAAGAAGTATTCTCAGTGAAGGCTAATTTGAAAATAATTCTAGCATAGTAATGTTTCCAGTCAGAGTTACAGAAGAAAAAAGGCTAAAGCAATCATCTTTGAATATCTGCAATGCAAACCGGTTTACCATAATAACATTTAAAGAGATTAGTGTGACAAGTCCCAGTGTGCAGACTCAGTCACAGATACTAACGCTGTGTAGGGGGTCGTAGACCCCACACTAGCATGAGAGGTGAAACCCAGTTCAGCAGTTTTATGTAGCAAACTGTGGTCCATAGGTGGTTAATTCTTCAAATTAAAAAAAAATGTTATATTAAGATGATCAGAAGGTTTTTGACTTAATGAAAAAGGCCAAAATCTAAAAGTAATTAATAATAAGAAAAAAAATGTAATCACTTGGCACCAAAATATCCATTTTTACTTTCTCACGTGCCAGACTACCATTATTGCATGCTGCTACACGAAATGCAGCAATCCTGGGGTCTGCCAGGTCATTTCCATTAATGAGCAGCCAACGAGGGGCTCTGGGCCAGTGCCGGGCCAGCACCTCACCACAAATAAACCGAGGACCATTTAACCAAACACATTGTTCTAGGTCAGACGAATGGGAGTGCAAGCACCGGGGAAATATCTGCACCACTGATACGAAAATAAAAGCTCTGAGCGTTTACATACCTCTCTTTGTGGGGCAGTGTTTAGGCAAGAGTATTTGTGCTGGAAGCAATGTAGCCGGAGGATTTTATAACATGGGGCTGACACGCTTTATGAGAGAGGAGGGGAATTACAACAGCGCATTTTAATGTTATACCGGTACCTGTGAAGGCATGAACTGCCCAGAATGAGAAGCTGCGGCAAAAACCTCAGGCTGTCCTTCAAGCCAGGAAATCTTCAGGGGATTTGCAGCTACGCCACTTTCATTCTTTACAGCCAGCTCCTAAAAAAAACAAAAAACAAAATGTGAGAGCGGGTATTCAAATGAGTCATCTACCAGTATTATTAAGGCGAAAACACTTTCTCCTTGTACAGAGTGGGACCTAGGTATTTGTTCAGTTCACATAACACCTAAATAAAGGTGGGCCAACACCGGAGCTGGGGCATGAAGATGGGCAGGGTGAGACAACAGAACCTGTACCTAGATCCCAGTAGACTGGCAGGCATATTTTCTGCAGGCGAAACACATGTTGCGGTAAGGAAACCACAACAACAAAAAAAGTACATCATGATGACAAAGAGCCGGAGGAACCAGACAGTGGGGAACAATAAGACGGCTCAGTTCCGTCCGTCCAATGGTTTCCATCAGCATCGGGACTTCTGCGGTACAGAATGACTAAAATATCAGTTTCACTCGCACAGACCATCCCCAGGCACGGAAGTCTATGACAGCTATCACTCTGAGTAATAATCAAACTCATCGGGTGACCTGGAATTTTGAGGCAAATGAATGTTGAAGAAAACGGTTTCTGAGGTTTTTATTCAGGAGTTAAGGTACTTACAGCAGCTCTCACAGTTGCAAATTCTGCAACAGCACTTCCTTTCTTCTTACTCGACATGATCACATTCAAAACATCGCCATACTAGAAGTAAAAAAAAAAAAAAGTGGGGGGGACAAAGTCATATTGAGGTAGAGGAATGATTGTGAACATTCAAATTAATATTGCTTTTCACAGCACAATCCATAACCACAAAAAACCACACACAGGCACAAAACTTCAAAACACTGGTGAATATAAAAGACTTCCTGAGAAGCTAGCGTTCAATATGTGTTTGTTATTAGACCTCGTGATATTGTTCGTATGTTTGAGCCTGAGCCAGTTATTCTTTGAACAGTAACAACATCTCCTGTCAGAGATGTGTTTCATATCCAACTGCACTGATTTCTGTTGTTGAGCTCATTTGATCCCAAAAGAGTGGAAAAGTTGGCCTAAAAGTGCAGCAAAGCAAAGACCAACCTCTTTAAGAAAGACACGGTGAGAAAAGAAGGGGGAGACTATAAACACAATGGAGGAGCACAAAGGGCTTTTTAAATTCCTCGTAGCTCAGGTGGATCAAGTAAAAAGAACTCAATGCCATTTACTTCTTCCTAACTAAAGTGAGGCTTGGGAACAGAGAGTACAAGGAAAGAGGCCTTTAAGAATCTCATTCTGAAAAAATGTAGCTTTCTGGGAACGGGAAAGTCCAAGAATGCTAATGCTTACTAAGGACACTCTGAAGCAAGCCAACAGTGACAAAGGAGACTCTCCAAAGGCCTCTGTTTCATGAAATATAAATATCGTAACATATTTTTGAAACAAAGATGTATTACTTCAACCAGCCAAAGTACACAAGTCCATACACGCCCACATGCACGTATACACACAATCAAACTCGTTCCCACACAGCAGTGGCTATTTCTACTTGCCCAAACCATTAACTGTCACTCATTGGAGCTTGCCATCTTAAACAGGATTTTCTTAGAATATATTCCCTTTGCTCAAGAATTTAAAAGAAGCAACACTTTTTTCCAGAGGTTTTTTTTTGTTACTCCCTCCTGCTTGGGAGCATATTGACTGCATGCGTGCAGAAGAGAAATTGAAATGCCTTTTTCCAGCCAGCTTGACGTCACTGACACTTGCCCTATCCTCATTTCAGGCCAACCTATGCCACGCCAAAAGCCCCTGTGACGGATCACAGCATAAGGTGGTACTAGGTTGCATGAGAAGAGCACATTTCCTAATGCCTCCCTCGGCACTGCTTAATCACTTGGTGAGAGGGGCACAAACAATGGTGTGCATGGCTTTAAAAGGGCACTACAACATTGCCCTCAGCACTTTCACTGCAACAAAACTTAATGGGCCTTATTTAAGGGGAGGAACAAAACAATCTACAACAGTGATGTCATGCAAACCTCAAATAAGGCTGGACTCTGCAGGTAGGTTTTTTACCATGCAATCATATGCATATATATACATATACACATTATATATATATATATATAATGTATATTTTTTTAAAAGGAAAAAATGTGCCTCCATCAGTTATTCCAACACTGCATGAACCAAAACTCTCAGGTTCTCAATAACCTTATGTTACACAACATGTATGCACAAGGGCACCTCTGTGTACTCACCATTATCACTGTCCACAGTCCCATTTTTGGCATCAGCTCCAATCTCTCTTTCCTCAAGTTTCTTTGTCTCTCCTTCTGTCATCACGCTCCTGGCCTTTGTCCTTGCTTCTATTAATACCGTGACTTTTCTCTCTTCCCCTGCCACCCTCGTCCATCCTACCTCCAAATTGTTTATCTCTGTGGTCCTGTCCCTCCTGCCCTCTCTGCTTCCCTGTCTCTCTTTGTAGTCTTTGTCGTTATTGTATATATACACAGTACGTATTAAGCTCTTACTACAACCTGCTTACTGTTTTTACTTGAATAAGTTTGCTTTCCTGTCTAGTATAAATACTGAAAAAAAATTAACCAAAGACCAAGGGCACCTGACAGATTAAACAAGACTTTAGCAGACAGTGTCATATATGGCTGATTTGGGCCCAAATACATGACTTGGGAGACAGGAAATTAATCCTAAACTCCAACAAATTACAAAATAAAGGCTGTCGAAGAAGAAGGAATCCAAAAACTGGGTAGAAACAGTGCTGAGGA
>NW_005187524.1:1421712-1437808 GCF_000239375.1 Pundamilia nyererei
AACAGCTAAGATACTGCGCAGGACCCTCAAGCTCCCAGGCCTCTGGTAGAGGACCCGAGCTTGAAGGATAAACCGCCCGCAGGGGCGTGCTGGGTGTTTTTATAAATAAAATCAATCAATAACAGATACTCCTCATTTCACTTTATTATGCGTTTAAAGAGCAACTGTACACAGAGTCTAATTTTTCCATTCCAACCTTTAGAACCACCATGGGCAAGACCAAAGAGCTGGAGTGGGCTACAATACCATCAGCAAGAAGCTTGGTGAAAAGTTGACAACTGCTGTTACGATTATTTGGAAATAAAGGAAATATAAAATGACCATCATTTGTCCTTGGACATGCAAGACCTTGCCTCAAGGAGTGAGGATGACCATGAGAAAGGTGGTTGATCAGCCTAAGACTGCACAGGTGGAGCTTGTTAATGATCTGGAGGCAGTTGGGACCACAATCACCAAGAACATTTTTGTTATAACACTACATCACAATGAACTGTAATCTCGAAGTGTCAACAAGGTCCTTGTGCTAATGAAGGCACACGTATAGGTCTGTTGCAAGTTTGCCAGTGAAGATCTAAAAGATTCAGAGAAGGTTTGGGAGAAAGCTCTTTGGCATCAGCTCACCCTGCCGTGTTTGGAGGCAAAGTGATGCTGAGTATGACCCAAAGAACGCCATCCCCACAGTCAAGCACAGAGGTAGAAAAATGCTGTGGGGCTGTTTTTTTTGTGTTTTCATCACACTGAGAGGATAATGGACATGTACCACAAAATCCCAGATGAGAACCTCCTTCTCTCAGCCAGAACAGTTAACATGAGTCAAGGATGGGTCTTCCAGCACGACAGTGACCCAAAACACATCACCAACGTAACAAAGGAGTAACTAAAGAAGAAGGCCATTATGATTACGGAGTAGCCTAGCCAGTCTCCAGACCTCAATCCTATAGAAAATCTGTTCCAATCTCTTCATGCGTTTGGTCTTCTTCACACACAAAGCTAGGACATCTTACTATTGATCACTGATTGAAGAAAATAAGAACGATTTGGTTCGTCTTCAGCATGTAGCCAGGCTCTGTTGAACCAAACATTCCTTTAACCTTAACTACTAATGACTTCATAAGTTTCATTACAAGTAATTCTGTAATCATTTGAGAAAAAAATATTGATAAGAAAAACATCACATATAGATATTTATAATACTATTTATATTACTGTACGGTCTTTACCTAATATAAAATGACTTGAGGTGACTGCTATTGTGATTTGGTGCCGTATAAATAAAACTGAATTGAATTATTGACTTCAAGAAACATCTTACCATTGTGCTTTCCTACAAGGCTTTCTCCATCAAGTACCAACTTAAGTTTTTCTTGGGGATCAATTTATAACTTGTGACTTATGTGATGTATTTTTTTTCTGGATTTAGAGGCATTTCTTTGGAAGTGAGCAAACCTAAAAATTCAGCAGTGTATTTTTCCCCAGGAAATTTAATTTGCAGACCCTTCAGAGAGGAAAATGATTGCATTTGGCTAACATAGTCAAATAAATACCTCATAAATTCATGGGAATTTTTGCATTCATTTAACACTCATTTGCAATACAAAAAGAGTCGTTATTTAAGGCAATACTGTATAATGCCAAACCTAAATGATTTTATTGTGTTGTAATCTTTTTAAAATAGTTCTAAAAGCAAAGGAAAACTGTTTTGCAGTATAAATCAAGAACTTTGCAGCACTGTGGCATTACTTATTCTCTTTTCAGGACGCATACCTTTTGTAGAAGTTTAAACAGAATGTCATGAGAGTAGCCTCCATTTGTCTCATCATCTTTTTTACACTTCCACTTCAACTGGAGGAGAGAAAGAGAGAGGAAAGGCTAATATTAGTCAAGAAAGTTTTCATGAGCTAAAGAAGTGCATGATAATGTCTAATCGTTAGAACACATTGATTAAAGTCAGCTGACAAAGAGGCCAAGCGTGCCAGGCGGGCTCGCCTCTGATGAGACACAGATTACAAAAACCATCAGCACACGCTGGAGCTACGAGAAAAAGACATTATTAAGCTCTTGGAACATCACCATGGCACCACCTGCAAGACCTGCAGTCAATTTCCATTCATACCGAAAGCACCAGATAAATGAGTGAAATTCAAAACATGGACACCTGGACCACAGAAAATGTGGTGACTCACTTGCTTTAACTATCATAAATTAATCAAGAAATAACCCAAAGCAGTTCAATGTCTAAGAACGTGTTTGGTCACAGGCAAAAGAGAGGAAGTCCTCCTCTACTATGTCAACTGTGGTCAACTTCTTTGCTTACATAACAATGTTAGTGTGTCTTTAAAAAGAAATTGAAAAACATATGAACCCCGTTTGGAGTTCTGTCACTAAAAGCTCATGCGAGTTCCTGCACTCCTAAAAAACAAGACAGATATTGTGTAACTTCTCAAATGCATGTACAAAGAACAGGGAAATGAGGCAAATATCACAGCAACTGCTCAGAGTAGTATTATAAATGGCAAGCGCTAACTGTTGATTCAGCTCCAGCATTCTGCTCACTGTCAGAGCAGCAGGATTTCTGGGAACTTCCAAGTGCAAATGGAGTCTTTTTACCAGCAATCACGGCTGAAAATGTCCATCTAAGAGCATTCTCTTCTCCCCACCGATAACCTCCTTACCCGGTAATCGTCAAATAAAATGCTAAGGTATTTTTATGATGTGATGTCTGTGATTTCAGCCTGCAACACAGAAACACTGCTGCGTTTGCTCAAAATTTAGATCTATTCTTCAAAAAGCGAGTCATCAACACAGCTGATAATTATGCTAAGGTCATAGAGAACTTTCTAAAATCAAATTAAACTTTATAGTGAAAAGCAATGGGCAGTTTGAATATAGAAAAAATGGCTGTGGTTAACTGTCTAGAGATTATATTCCATGTTATGCTTTTAAGACGTTCAGATGCAGGTATCTGATGTGGGAAGCCAATAAATTATTAATAAGAAAATATTTTTGATTGCACGCAGGGCTGCAATCTGAGATAGAAGCAGAGCCTCTGAGATAAATCTTGCAGTAAACGTGTCCCTGTCCATGCAACATGATTTGTGATGCTGTCAGTCTGGCCGCTGTTTGTTTTTTCTAGCTGAACACACAAACGTCAGGGAATACGCTGCGGCACTAGATGGCTATCAAATTTTAAAACCAGATTTACTGTCTAAACACATTAGCTAACATCCCATGTTAATACAGGCAGACTCTGCTGTTTCCAGGAGGAAATATAATAAGCCTTCTCTTAGTTTAGATACTGGTCTCCTGACGGCACTGTGCCCTCTCAAGAGGACTGGGCTTCAGAATAGCATGTGTGCTCAGTAGTGAGGCAACCTATGTGGTCTCCAATAATGAAACACAAATGGCAAAAGGTTTTTATCAAACTCCCCGCTGAGATCCTGCCTGAAATTTCACTCAGATATAGCAGTCGCTCCTCCACGTTACTGAGGGACCTACATTATCCTCTTACTACATATTTCACCCCAACCCTGACCTCTCTTCACATATTCTGAGCCTTACCTTCAATTTTGGGGTTACGTTGCTCTTGGAACATCTCTCCACTCCTGAGTCTGACAAAACGCAACAGAGGGGGGGGATGAGACAGAGAAGTGAAAAAAACAAAGAAACTATTGTTTTCCTGAAATATTATACGCAAGAGAGCAGTCGAGGGACTAGTGCAGATAGACAGCAATTTTAAAATGGATGTCATGTGTTAAATGTATAGCTCTTGCTGATCCAGGGGAGGGCTGTGTGCGTGCAAATGGAAAAGACGCAGAAGACATGCTGACAATGCATTAGTAATTGTCCGGCCACAAAAGGGGTCTAGTTTAGGGCAGCAGTCAGTTGTTTTCCTAAGTATATACACGCTGCCTTCCTTTTGCTGCAAAAATATTACCATGAGGTTAAAAGTTTGATGGACCGCTCTGTGTACGCAGTGATTGGCATCCCTTTGCTATCTTGCCAAGAAACTAAAACAGACCTCTTCCAATATAATTTCAGTTATTGTTATAGTCTATCATGTGAATAATACATGGTGAGCCACAGGGAGCCTGGTGGCTGCTGTGGTTGTGCTGACACGACGAGGGATGGGAAACACAGGGGGTTCACCCCAGCAAGGCTTTGGGATGATATAAAAATGTCAGGACTACAATAAACTGGTTTAGCTAACTCAGACCAGCAAGGATTGGTCACATGCATGTACTTCTCTGAGTGTGGTCTCCTCCGTGTTGATGTGCTTCTCTTTCTCTCTGGATCTGCTCTCTGATGAGCCTCTGCTCCTCTTCAAGCTGTCTGGATCCCTCCTCCCTCAAGCGGGCAATCTTGGAGAAGGTGCACATAAAATGCAGAAATGTGAATGAACAGGTGGCCAAGTGTTACGTGACAGCACATGTTGTTGGAATATGATCAGCTTTATTGCTCTGCAATTCTGTGTTTATGTCCTCTACTCAAGGAGGCTATACAAACCAGCTTGTTTCATCACTTAAGGCACTAATGCCTCGATGAAGTCAGAAAATGGAATAGTGCCACCTGCTGGTTATGGCCTCCTTCCTTATGTATATGCATGAAGCACCTTGAGCATATGGAAATTACTCACAGTGGAAGCATGCACACCATTTTTATTTATGGGTGTTCTGCACAAACTGCACCGAGTCATGCAATATCACCTTAATGACCTTACTGATAATTATGTCTGTGAAAAAACAAAATAAAGAGAGGAGCTCTTAGACAGAGCCTTTGTTCGTGACCCAAGTATTTGGAAGAGTTCAACTCAATCAGGAAAAACTATTTGATGAAAAACAGAATGAAAGCACCAGGGTGTGCTTTAGTTTTCCTAGATGCAGCACTTATACCTGCAGTATAGTGAAATTTAAAATTTTCTGCAGCCTCTTAAGGCAAATTGCAGCGCAGTATCTTTGCTAATGTGATGTATATAAAATGCGATACCTCTTCCTCGAGTGTTCTAGTGATCTGCACTTCCTCCTGGCTTTGAGCTTCTGCTTGTCGCTCTCTGGCCTCCAAGTCTGTCAAAACAACGCACACAAACTAATCCACATCTCCATCATATACTCATAGTATTGATTGACTGACTTATTATTATTATTCTTTAAAGAGGAAACAGTACTTCAGCATTAAAACTTGATAATTAGAAAGAAACACAAGATAATATCACTAAATAATCTCTGGGATGCGGCAGAAAAATGACTCACCAAGTTTAATTTTCTTTCTCTTGCTATCTAGTTTCTTGTTTCTTTCTTCTGCTTGTTTCTTGGCAGCACAAATCTTGTCATAAGCAGCCTGAAAAAAAAAGCGTTAGACTTCAAGATCACTCCTTGCTGGGCTTGCTGTGTCTCCGTTTACTTGAGGATCCATATTAGAGGTTACAAGACACCAGCGGTCTTACCTTGGCGGCGGCATCAGTTAGCACCTCAAGAGCCTGGGATAACTGGTGGAAGAGCTCAACTAAAAGAAAAAAAAAGACAGAATAAGAGCATTTTCTTGCATTACTGCCTTCAACTTTTATCTTGTGGGATATTACCTATAAAAAAGAAAAAGGTGGCTAAAGGTTTACAAAAATTGGGTTGATAATTGTGCCAGTTTGGAACAAAAAAGACAGATCATAAAATTATACTGAAACGGGGAGACTGAGAAGGACAGGACACCTAATCCAAAAGCAGAGTTATGTCTATGAATGCCTCAAGATGATGGGACATGGAGCCGATACAAACTGCGACATTTGTGTCTCAAAATTTGCCGCAGGTCTCACGAAACTTGTTTCCTCCAGTGACACGGCCGTGCATTCCCCTGGCCCAGCCTGCTGCAAATACCACTACACCAGTTGTCATTTAACACACACGCACGGACAAATGTACACTGGGAGACCACAGTCCCCCCAGCTTGTCCTCCAAGCAGCACATTACTGCACGATACTAGCCAGGCTTAATCATTCACTTATGGGAGGCCTAACAGACTGATACTGTTACTCCCTGTGGGGACTGGCATTGCACACTAACAGAAGGCTCTCGAGATCGCGCTGCCAGCAGAGGCGGTCAGGTTACCTACATGCATATAATGGGCTGGAATGAAATCCAACTGGGGGAAACCTGCCATGCCCACCAGGCACCTCCGAGTGTCACAATATGGGGTATTTAGAGGGGATAGTGGGGAGGGGTATCGTCAATCAGTGAAGAATTGTGACCCCTATGTCACCTCTTACATGCAAACAACCCTCCCCTGAGGGGCAGCAAGTCCCAAGACTTGCTCCGCTCTCGTGCGATAGAGTCCAATTCTCTTCATGCGCGGGTTCGAGTGTTGAGGGCCTCCAAACCACTACTTTTCCATTTCTGGGAAACCGACCCCCTGCTTTTGTGTTATCCCTCTCAACCCTACCAATTTCCTTTTTTTCCTGACATAATCAGAAATTGTCTGAACCATCCAGAAACCACATAAACCTAACTTGAAAACATACCTCGTGACCAGCTTCTTGTCCAAGGTGCATTTTTCCCCTATTGACAAAAAGCTATGCTGAGATTTTCTGGTCTAATTGTTGACATGCTGGTTGGCACCAAGCTGCAGAAGGACACATGAACCCAGGGAGGACAGAGGGTGGTGAGGATGGTGATGCTGGCCATGTTTTTCTAGCTAAAAAGCTGGCGGGAGAAACATGCGCTGGTTGCCTTGCGACAGAGTGCTGTGGCCAGGACATCTGGCAGAGTTTAACGCTGTGAGAATGTGACTCTGGAGCATTCATTTTTGGCCCTGGACCTTAATGGCAACTCAGTGAGTGGTCATAACTAACTCCTCAGTGGCAACGGTCAATGCCTCAGAATGGAGACAGAAGACACATGAACCTGGGACACACAGGGAGGGAAATTTTCTAAGGTTGTACTTCCTCCCACATAGCCCTCAAAAGGAGATGTATTCTCACCACTACACTCACCTGCTCTGAATCTGACAATTACCTGCACTATTACCAAGTGCGCAGCTAGTAAGCCAAGAGATGTGGATCTACACCAGAACTTCTATGCATCCAATCATCTGCATCTTTATATGCATCTCTGTCAGATAAGGTTTGGAGATCATGTGAGAAAACAGTAAATGCAAAACAAAAACTGTCTCACTCACCTGCTTTTGGGTTGTCTGGGTTCTTGTCTGGATGGCATGTTAACGCTTTCTGTCGATACGCTTTCTTGATCTGAAAAAGGAGGAGGGAAAAACCCCAAACATTACAAAGAGTGGAAAATGCTTGTTAGAACGCAGAAAAATGAACAATTCCCTTAACCTTCAGTTCTATTTATATATCCTCAAATCACAACAAGAGTCTCCTCAAGGTGCTTTAGACTTTAAGGTAAAGACCCTAAAAAATAGAGGAAAAACCCTAACAAACAACAAATGAGCAAGCACTGGCAACACTGGGGAGGAAAAACTCCCTTTTAGCAGGAAGAAACCTATTACAAAAAGAATAAAACAAAATGTAATGTCCCCCATATGAGGGCTCGGGGTCTTGGGAGGTTAAGCACAAATTTTGGGCACCGTGTAAAGATATAATTCTTACTGTGTAGCAATAATTTTCTAACGTTGAGTTTGGCCCAGAAGTCTAAGAAGTTATGGCCTCATTGAAATAATGCCAAAGACAGTAACAGCCTGACATAAAAACATCTGAGGTGAAATGTGGTCTTTAATGGAATTGTTTTGTTTGGATCAAATTGAAACTTTAAGCCGATCCTGTGCTTCGTGTCCTTTTGACATGCCGTTAATGGCTTCTAACCACTGTGGTACATACGGCACTGTACAAGAATTCAAAACTATTCTCAGGCTATTCCAGTTGTCAGATTGCAAGATAAATACGAAGTTGCAATCTAGTATTATTCTATCTTTATTTAAACAATATTAGATAGAATATGTCATAAAAAATGAAATCAAGTCTGACATAGTCTGAAAGCAGCATCCTTTGGCAGCTGATTTTTTTAACTCTGGGTCACTGCTTGGAACATTAACCATTCATTGGTCCTTCTAGGAATCACTTAATGGAGAGGTGGTTTTTATTAGACGTCTGCTTCTTTTGAGAATGAAGGGAAACAGGAAAATTACCGCAGAGACCAGAGGGGGCTGTGGAGTCCAGCGCTTGAGAATTCTGCACAACCTCAAACGCACATGCTCATATACAGTACATGCATTGCATGCTAAAGTTTTGGCACATCCAACCCTCCCCCCCATACATACACATTAAAGAACAGACCAAACACAAACACTGACATGCACTTTCTCACCAGACATAATCAGTCATGCCAACATTCTGGATGTTTTCAAATTCTCCCTGTTAGCGCAAATCAATCTCCTGCCAGTACGCTTCGGGCCACAAAAACTGGGAGCCCCTTTGTTCATGTCTGGGAAGCGTTTGCATTGGATGCATTGTCTTCTGGCATATGCAGTGTTTCCCTGTAATTTGTTTTGCACAGTTTTATCTCTAGAACGCACGCCAAAACATACTGAGCTGACTTTACGTGGATGGATGGAATTGGGGGGAAGCACGATGGTGTAATTAATCAGCGTCCGGGCTTTTTTAACTGCAGCTCCAATGACAGTTAAGCACAGTCACACATTCGACTGGATGCCCTCCATCCAGGGTGCAAGAGCTTAACCTCTGACTGATTATATGAACCAAGCAAGCCTCCAGTGAAGCCTCTGGAGATAACTGCAGCTCACACAGCTCCTAAATGTCAAAAGTCCTTTCTTCTATCTAAACTGGATTGGGGTTTTGGGGGGGGGGGGGGGGGGTTCCATTATTGTTCCAACAGTAAACTTGGTTCAGTGAGAGGGCTTTTTGAGAGACTAGACATCATTAGAGGATATTTAGTCTTGCTGCTTGGCACACACAGCGTTCCTACAGATTGCGACTGACACGCAGGGCTGTGGACTAGAACCAAACACATATGCTTACTGTTGGCCTTAGCCTGCTTCCCCTGTATTGTCCTCGCCTGTCTATTTCTCACATTCTGTTCAATGCACTCCCTATTATACCTTTGTCCAACTCATTTTAAAGCTTTTTAGTAAGATACAAAAAAGTGAAGACTCGAGTTTCACCTCAAAATTATACTCCTCTTCAACAACAGTTGCCTCAAACACCATTCTTGTGATTATGCACTATATAAATAAAATTGAACTGAATTGCAAAGGAGTGAACTGCAGCTCCTCTCTGGGATCAAAACACAGCCTAAAAATGGGTCCTACTCTGTCCTTTTTCCCTCTACCACCGTGAGGAGTTGCTTACTGTGGATTTCCACAAAGCGCCAACCAACTTGCTCAAGATGTGCAGACCATGATTGAAAACAAGTCTACATCTTTCTTTCTTTTTTAAATCAGTGTTACATAATCTTCTGATGGTAATGCAGTTTAAGTGGAGACAAAAACAAGCCTGCACTGCATTAATGTCATTTTGACAAAAATTATTGTGCCTTGATGTTCGCTATATCGTACCTTGCAATACTGAAATGTAAAGGTGTGTTATAGGTGTCTTTTGTTATACCACAGAGTTATACCACAGAGAACCAATGCCTAAACTGGAATAGAAACATATGTAATACACACTTTTTTGGAAGTATCAATCATGTCTGGAGTTGTTAGTAAACTGTAAAATAGGAACTTGAGGTAATCAGAGCTGTGCAATGTGCTTTCAAAATAGCATCAGTCTGTATTTGGAATAGAAAACACAATATAAATCATTTTTGAACATTTGAAATGTTAGCAGCCAAGATATGGAAGAGCTATGCCTTCCTTTAGCTTATGCCACTGTTGTAGCTCCATATATAGTTAAGAGCTCTTTTTCATTTAATATAAATGAAATGATATCTTTTTAAAAACAGATTTAGGAAGATGAAATGAGAGTGTGATCATTTTCTTGTAAAATCCCCCATAATTTAATTTCAGTTAGCTAACATCTGGACCATGTGCCTTACCACTTTGCATTATCATTAATACATTAATGATTAGGGCTGGGCCATATTATACCGTTCACGGTAATACCGGTATAATGTTGGACAACGATAAGAAAATGAAATATCGCAATATGGGTAAAACGCGCATGCGCAGTGCCTTTGTTTTCATACGCAGATGGCGGAAAAAGCATGGCGGCGAATGAGAAGGGCGAAAGCGGAACGTTGAATAAAAATGGATGAACCAGAACTGGTTTGTAAAAATGCTGCAACTTCACTGGTGTGGAACTGGTTTAGCTTTCCCCCGTCAGACACACAACAAAGCACTATTTTTGGTAGCGCATGCTAGCGGGCCGTCGTTATTACCGTGTTGTTTGGAAAATACGGCGCACTTAAAATCAATCCTTTGATTTGTCTGACAGTCGACAGAGCCCCTTATAACCCCGTGTGCCTTATGTATGAACTCTGGTTGTGTTTACTGACCTCGAAACGATTTTATGTGCACGGCGCTCAAAAATCTGTCAAATGTTTCAGTACGACTTTGCTGAGCTACGAAGCCGCACCGCTTGATGGATTGTTGGAGCATCACGGCTATCGTAGGCGGAGCCTCGCGGAGTGATACGTGCTGTGCTTCAACAGAATGTTACCGTACTGTGTGTGTATAACCTCTTTTTAAGTGTTGTGGATATTAAACATGGTTATGCTGAGGATATGTCGGCCAGTTTCCACTGGAAATGTCTTTTGGTTAAACTGGAATTTGCATTTGCACTGTTAAATGTTTATATAACTTTAATGCAGATTAAAAAAAAGCTGCTTGTTTAAGTGAAAATACATTGATGGTTTTTTTGCACTAAAAAAAAATTGCGGAGTTGTAAAGTATTTTGTCTTGTGTCAATTATATCATCGGTTATATCGTTATCGCAAATTTTCAAATTATATCGTGATAAATATTTTTGGTCATATTGCCCTGCTCTATTAATGATTTCTTTCTGTTGTAACAGGAGTTCAATCTTAAATTTTGTAGTGCATAAAGGACAGAGCACTGAGCACCACCGGCTAGAATTTTTTAATGAGCTAATGTTTTTGAACTTTTGGCATTTCTTATATTTAGATTAATCGGATTACAGCTTTCAGGACTTCCCTGAAGCAGTGAGGCAAAAATATTATTTTTCTAATGGGTTTTATAAAGTTGTTAATTGCTAAGAATTAACTAAATAAAATGAAAAGAACATGATCCAATTCAAGTGCAGTTAAATATTCAACTATTGTCAATTCCCTTTTTTATTAATAAAGAAGAAAACTACCTTACAATCCCAGCTTTAAAAAAGTTAGGATTCTACAATGTAAATAAAAAATGGAATGCAATGATTTGCAAATCTCATAACCCCATATCTTATTCACAGAAGAACGTAGAAAACAAAGTCAGATGTTTGAACTGAAACATTTTAAATATTCTCTGAATAATATTAGTTCATTTTGTATTTGATGACAGCAACACATCTCAAAAAAAAAAATGGGGACGGAGCAACAAAAAGCCGGAAAAAGCAAGTTTCTCAAGAGTAAAGATGGGCAGGGCTTCACCAATGTGCAAAAAATTATCTATATTTTGTGGAACAGTTTCACAGTAATACTTGTTATTATAAAATTACTACAACTTTGAATGTCTCGTCATCTACAGTACCTAATATCATCAAAATATTTCGAGAGTCTGGAGAAATCGCTGTGGAAAATCATTATTGGATGCCTGTGATCTTCGGGCCCTCGGGCACCAGTGCATTAAAAACAGACATGGATCTTACACCATGGGCTCAGGAACACTTCCAGAAATCATTGTCTATGAACACAATTTGCTGTTGCATCCAAAAATGCAGATTAAAAGTCCTGCAAAGAAGAAGCCATATTTGAACATGATCCAGAAACACTTCTTTCTTCTCTGGGCCAAAGGTCATTTAAAATGGTCAGAGGCAAAGTGGAAAACTGTTCTGTGGTTTAACAAGTTGGAATATAAAATTATGTGTGGAAAACATTGCTCCCATGACTTCCACACTAAGAAGGAGAAGGTCAGGCGTGTTATCAGCATTCAGTTTAAAAGCCTGCAGATCTGATGGTATGGGGGTGCCTAATGAATTGGCAGTCTAAACACCTGGAAAGGCACCATTAATGCTGAGATTCAAAGCAACATATGCTCCCATCCAGAGGACATCGGGACAGACGTTACATATTTCAGCAAGATGATGCTAAACCGCATACTGCATCAATTCCAACAGCATGACTACATAATGGCAGAGTCTGGGTGCTGACCAGGCCTGCCTTTCACTGATTGAAAACATTCAGCGAATCATGAAGCAAAAAACACAACAAAGAAGACCTAGAATAATCAGGCAGCTACAATCTTATATCAGACAGGACATCGTTCCTTTTCCAAAAGTCCAGCAGCTGCTCTCCTCACTTCCCAGATGTTTACAGACTGTTGTTAAAAGAAGAGAGGATGCTACACAGCAGTAAACATGAACACGTCCCAGCTTTTTTGAGATGTTTATTTGTTTATGTGATTTGCAAATCATTGCATTCCGTTATTATTTACATTTCACAGTGTCCCACTGTTTTGGAACTGAGGTTGAGGAATAGATTACTTCCTTATTGAGAAAACCCTTAATTTCTTTATCACAACAGGTGAATGTTTAACTGCACTCGAATTGGATCATCATTCATATGATGCACTGAGGAAAAGAGAAAATAAAAAGCAATACAGGCAAACACTTGTCAGATAATCCATTAATGGATTTACTGCATTTGCTTCAAGTTCTGGTATTAGTATGATTAATTTACCTTTCCTTTAAATGTATCATCACGTTTATGCATAAAACAAAACATTTCAAACCCTTTAATAAATAATTGTGGCTGCAGTCTTTCTTTACTCAGAAATACAGAAATGGATGCCAAAAACAGGGAAACAGAAAATTCTAAAACAGGGTAACCAGAGTTCATCATGAAGATAAGTACGTGTGATTTGATATAAAAGCAGCCTTTATAAAAATAAATACATCACCCGTGAGTTTATACTGTGTCCTTAATTCACATTCAGTCAGCTTCTCACATTCATCACCTGCACCTATCTGACAAGATAAACATGTCTCTGCCACGTCTTCACTAACAGCAGATGTTTGCCGTTGTCGGGAAGTACGTTTGGCCAGCCGAGCTGCTTGACAAGTACAACCTGTCATCACCAAAGTTGCTCTGGTGGAGAACAGCCATCTTGCATGTCATCATAACTCCCCTTCTCTCCAGTTCCTCCTCCAATCGTTTCCTTTTCACTCTCTCTAGGATCCTTCACGATATCTTGTCTCTACTGTGCCTCTGGAGCTGTTTTGTTAAATAATGCATGATTACTCCCATCAGTGCCATAACACGCAATCTTTAATTGATGCTGGAAGACCCTGAGCCCGCTGGTTCTCCACACTAGGAGCCAAAGCAGTGCAATCTTTAAGAAGTTGTGCGCATAAGTCTTCAATTGCAGGGCATCTTCCTATAGCCCTAATCCGGCCAATTACTCTAGCAATTATCTTTGTGCAGTTCACCGTGACCTTATAGGACTGGCTCTGAATCCATCAGTTGTTGGAAAAAATGAAAAACAGAAGAACTCCTGGACTAAAACCAGCTGCTGTCCCTTGTGCTTACAGATGATGAAAACTGTATTTAATCCTACTGTATCTTCTGTCTGTTGTAATTCAAAATATTCCACATTTTCATATGCCAATTTACTTGTTTCATGCATGAGACAGACTAAATGGAAGAAATCTCAACCATTTCCCACACTTCTGTTCGTCAAAGAATGAACCACAAGATCAGGGAAAGACTACAATCCTGGAGTAGGAGGCCAACGGTAGCCTAATAGTTAGTGCCTGGCAAAAAAAAACAAAAAAAAAAACATTCTCAGTGCCGACCGGATACCCATTTGCTTCAGTTTAGCTGCATGCTCACATCTTGTCCTCATTAAACCAGTTTTTGGTGCCAATTATGGCTGACAAACTACTGGTCCCGGTGTAGAAACCCTTACTGTGTAGATGATTAGCTGCCTGATCAGCCATGGATCCATCCTCATTAATAACAATGTGTGATTCTTTATGAGATATTATCAGCTAGAAGAAAATAATAACAAAATACTCCAGAGAAAGAAAGGTAAAAAGAAAAGTGAATGTAGCCCTCCACTAGCAGCTGAGCATGGACCTGGATAAACAGCTGTATTTTCTGCAAGACACTGTCACGCAATCACTCAGGCCACCGACTAAACACTTGATCATTCAAGAACTTAGAGGGCCCTGGGAAGAGCATGTGGGAAGAGTAAACGAGAAGAAGCACGCAAAGTACTAGGAGCTGTTGGAGAAGTGCCAGGACAGAGGCTGGAAGATGCTCTGTGAGCCCAAAGAGGTTAGCTGTGGAGGTTTTGCAGGATGTTCACTCTTCAAAGTGCAAGCAACTGGGCGCTACAGGAGACGGAAGACAGAGAGCCAACCCCATTTGTGGCATCTGGGTGAGGAGGTCTGATGCTAAAAGATCCAAAACACCTCATGACCCCAAGAACCTCACTGAAGATGTATCAGGGAGAAACTGTAAGCACACTGTGGATGCATGTGCTTCTTAATGCAAACCTCACAGATCACGCTGGCATAAATAAATTAATATGCAGTAATCAAATTGTTTGAGGAAGAGCACTCATTTTGATTAATTCACTTAATAACAATGTAACAACTAAATCAATAACACCAACCTAACGGTAACTGATCTGGCAAAAACATCATTATGGTTTAATCTATTTCTTCAGTTATAACTGCTTTGTCTGCTTTAAGAGTGTATATGGCTGTATAGCTGTGGAATACATACTTAGTGCACTAGAAATAAACTGCATAAAAATTGCTGTCCTGATTGCACGCTGATGATGCTCCCCAGTGCACTGCAGAATGCAATTATAATCTTAATGCACCTATTCTGACAAAGACTTGAAGAGGAAAAAGAAACTCATCAGTGGGGGCATTGAGTTTACAATGAACTATTACAATGCAATGAAATCACCTGTCCTTGGATGCTCTGAGTGGAAGTAAACCATTCAAGCGTGTAGTTACTGAAACACATTAGGTAATAGGTACATTAAAATTTAAGTAGCTGAACAAACCACAAGAAATTCTGTGTGGTCTTGGCTGTGGACGAGCAATCTGTGGTAGGTACAAGTGTTTAACTGGTGACTGGTCTTTAGAAAAAGCCTTCCCTAGCACTATAAGCATAACGTAAACCCCATGAAGTCATTAAATCATAAACTCTGAAGTGCCAGTTTACATGGCATTTATCAGCCAGCTAAGCGCAACGAAAGGTCAGCAGCAGAGACGCTAAAGAGAAACAAGGGAACATGAAGTATGCAAATCCCCTACGTCAAGGCAGTGTTTTACAAGCTATGGCTAAAACCACATAAACAGGCTCTGGGATGAGCTTCTTCCTCTTTCTTTGATAAACAGTGTGCCTAATAGCTGGGATAAGTAGCTCATCTGATGACATCTCTCTTCACACACTTGATTGATTTTTGAGCCCCTCCCTTCTGACTAAACGCACTACACACACATGCACACAAACAAACCCACTATCTCTCTCGACCATCAACAGACCTCACAGAATCAGCCCCCCTCCCTTTGGAGCCTCAATTCTACCCAAGCCACAACCACCAACTTCCTTAAGGATAATCCTCTGGGGAGGACAGAACTTTGAATTCCAATTAAGAAATTAACTGCCTGCCTCATTTTGGCAGCAATTTTAATTTCCCTTCAGGCCTGTGGATTCGGGATTGTGGAAACAGTGAAGAGAGGTGGTTGCAGGGAAAATGCTTGATTCAGGGAATCATGGTGAACCACTCAGAGATGAAAATTTGAAGCGATGTTGGGGAAATGCTTCCAGGGTTGATTGCAAGAACAAAGAGAATTTTGCAAAATTCTGTTTCCAATATGCAGAAAAGCAAAAAACTAGTTTACCCACGGCAGTAACGCACATGTAATCAGATGTTTTCAGAACCACACCAGCTTTCAGGAGCTAAGTATGTTGATTTAACTGAAATTACAAAAGATATATATATATATATATATATA
>NW_005187524.1:1437828-1485724 GCF_000239375.1 Pundamilia nyererei
ATATACAGTCAAAAACCAATAACTGAATAATCACACCGAAATTATGGTCATAGTTTCACTGTAAAGGGGTTTTATGTCAAGGCATAGTACTAAAGGTTTGCCTGATGCAACACCCCCACTCAGCGACCTTTCACAGTATCACAACGGTGTAAATGAACCATTAGCCGGTTTGTCTGTTATATGACACGCTGGACCTGCATCTTTTATAGTTTGATCTTACGTTTATCTCACACTGTAAAAACAAACAAACAAAAAACCTCTTCACCATTTACACACACATACGATTAAAAGAAATACTAATCTGCATAGCAGAAAGTTATCATAGCCTCTTGCTTCGTGACAAAAATGTCCTAAGACAAACAAATTTGCATTATTTATTACTTGATAATAAATAGTCTGGCAAATAAAAATAACAGGTTGCAGCTTACAATGCGTTACTTACAAGCATGGTTATCTTAACACGGCTATTTTTAACACAATGACTAAAGCTAGCTTTAAGTGCTAGTTTACACACCTCTTTCGTTGTAGCAGTGCTTTCAACGCCAAGTAAACCGTACAGATCCATCTGTAGGATATCTTTAGCCTTTCCGGACATTTCTGCCAAAACGCGCTACAGTACCAATACACAAAAATAATAAATATACCACTATTTAAAACAGCTGTTTTGCTAGCTATTTAGCTTCGTGTTGTGGTTCCAGGCAGCATGAGTGTGACGTCCTCAACCTTTCAACCAGGATGTGCATTGCAAACTGGGTATTGTAGTTTTTGGGTCTCCTTGCTCTTCTCTAGGTTCCTGAAAAGCTCCCTCACGGAATTTTTATTATTTTTACTGTAGCGTTTATTATTTTTATATCCGATAAATTTTTTCCACAAGTATTAATCTTCTAAAATCTTTTGACCCATCTGTGGGCTCTAAGGGCTGTTCACGCGTGACAAATCCCACATCCAAAGCTTCACTGCATAGATGGCTATTTTTATCTTGCTGTCAGGTGTGAAATTAGTTATTTAGAACAATATCCTGCCGGGCATTAAAGCCCCACTGTGTATTTAACCACAAGACATAAACGGTATTTAACATTTTAAATTATTTATTTTGTTTAAGTAAAAGAGACTTCCTGTGCCATACTTATGTGCCTGTTTTCTATCAGCATATTGTTCACATTAGCCTCATTTTACTGTATTTTTTGATATTGCTAATGATGATGTTCGGGGATTAAAAGCCACATGTAGGCTCCTTGTTTAAATAAAATACTGGATTTCATTAATTTTGCGCGCACACGTCCTTCCCAAGGCACCCTAATAACATTGTTTCGACATTTAAATTTGGATAAGAAACTTATCCAAGCCCATCAAGATCAACGAGACCACAGCGTCTTCTGGTGGACGAATTATGTAACAGCAGGCAGCACAGTACAGTACATATTAACACGTTTACCTACTGTTTGATTAAGTTTAGTCCACCAAGAAATGTGTTTACAAAAGCCGTGTTTATATCGATTTGAGGACCCAGGCTCCACCTTTATTTCCATTTAGATTCATTGTGTGGCCCACTAAACTGACATTTTAGCCCATTAAACTTGCTCCATCTTGTCTCCGATGCAAAATGTAAACAGACACCTCAGTGCTACATGTGGTTTTTTTCCTGTGGATATAAATCCATCTGTGGCCTAATGGCATAGGTTTTACATATCTGTTAACCAAGATGTGGTCTGAGGCTGCACCACTTCCTGTAGGGAACTTCCCCTGACATGTACAAAAACAGCTTTCTTTTTCTTAAATTTTTGTGGGGGAATTTTTCGATGATGAAAAAGCCACCTGTTACATACAGACGGTTTAGAAATATTGTGACGACTCTGTCCCTTCAGATTGTGTAAAAAGGCAGGCTTCTTTCAGTTTAAAATGTCTTTGCAAAGCACAACTTTTTTTGTCCTTCAGGCACACTGAGGATAAACAGGACTGAAAAAGAAGTCATAAGATGTGGCCCAAGTATAAAAGGTTATCCAACAGGACTAGTGCAACAATGTTTCTCAAAGAGTTAACCCAAAGGCAGTGATTTCTAAACCATAAACGAATACAGTCATGGCAAAAAATAAAGTACACTCTATTTCAATTCTAAGGTTTTACGTATCAGGACATAATTTATAAAAATCTGTTTATTACTGGGTCTTAAAATTGTTTAAGTACAACCTTAGAAGAACAACAACACATGACTTTATTACATTATTTATCTGACAAAAAATAAACCAAAATGCAGAAGCAATATATGAAAAAATGAGGAATGTATTTGCACACCTTGACTATTTTCTTTTATATATTTTCTGTTGTAGATTTACTGTGTCCTTATGATAAATGACCCAATTTGAGCCAAGGTTTAGCTGTCAAACAGATCCTCACATATTCGACTCCAGAATACTTTGGTATACAGAGGAGTTCATGGTCGTCTCAGTGACTGCAAGGTGACCAAGTCCTGTGGCTGTAGAACAAGCCCAAATCATCGTCCCTCCACCACCGTGCTTCACAGTTTGTAAGAGGGGTTTGTGCCGATCGATGTGTTTGCTTTTCACTGTGCATCTCCACTTTGTTCTCACCTGTCAAAGCACCATTCCAGAAGTCTTGTGGTTTGTCCAGATGCAACTTTGCAAACCTGAGCCACGTGCCTTATTTTTAGAGAGAAGAAACTTTTCCAAACAAGCCATACATGTCTAGCCTTTTTCTAATTGTACGGTCATGAACTTTAACCTTTAACATGCTAACTGAGGACTGTAGAGTCTGAGATGTAAGTTTGGGGGTTTTTGCAGTTTCTCTGAGCATTGCACGGTCTGACCTTGGGGTGAATTTACTGTGACGTCCACGCTTTGGACGTTTGGCATCTGTCTCGAACGTTTTCCACTTAAGTGAGATGCTCACACTTACTGATGATTAGCACCTGACTACAACTTACCCTCTTAATCCCCCACTGTAGCACATTATAGCAGTAAGGGTGGATTTTCCACACACTTCTCTAATAGTTCCTTATTTTTTGTTAAGTACATTGATCTGATAATTAAATATAAATAAGTTTAAGACCCTGTAAGGACCTCAACACATCAAATGCTGAATGTGAGACGTTTATAGTCATCTGTAAAATATATGCTTGTGTTTAATGTGATGATGATGATGATTTTCTTGTAACGATGGGACAGGAGAAAGTGTTGCAATATGTAACCACATGATATACTCAAAGCCAAGGAGGAAAAGTCTCGATGTTTAATAAGCAAAAAGATTTCCCATGTTTGCTTAAATTTGAGGTGCTCAGCAGTTCATGGCCTCTGTTGGATTTTCCAAATCATGATGCATCAAATGTCTTCAGTTCATGGCAGGTCAGGCAGGCCAGTTTTACACAAGACACCCTTTAGAGCCACAGTGTATCTCCAGTACGTGGTTTGTAATTGTCTTGCTGAAACAAGTAATTTTACATATTCAGCATCATGTATCCAGTATATCCACTACCACTCCTCTGCATTTGTCCATACCGTTTTAACCTTCCCTTTCACTCTTCCTCCTATCCTTCCATCACAAATCACCCCTGACACTCAACACCACCCTACCTGCACTCTCTTCTCCACCTGTCTTGTGCACCATCCATTGCTTTGGGTGGTTGATCCCAGATATTTAAACTACTTCCACCTTCACTACCTCTACTCTTTGCAGCCTCACTGTTACAGTTGTCTCCCTCTCATTTACACACATGTAGTTATTCTTGCTTCTACCGACTTTCATTCCTCTTTTCTCCTGTGGATACCTCCAACTCTCCAGGTCCCCTCCTCAAAGCAAACATCACATCTGTAGTGCTCATTCTTGCTATGAAGACACACTTTTGCTTCACTGATTGTCACCTCTCCTCTTAGTGTCCTCCATCGCTCCAAAATTGTGTTAAACAGCCTGGTTAAAAAGTACAGTGCTCTCTCTCTCTCTCTCTCTCTCTCGCTCTCTCTCGCTCCCTCTCTCAGACATTAGTTCAAAGGACCAAATACCTCATCCACCCTTCATCCTTTCTATAGCTTCCCCGCCCTCCTCCACACATAATGAATAGTAATCCATCCTCCTCTTGCTCCTTTCTTCATTCATCAGCTTCAGCTGTATCCAGTGTGCGTTACAGTACACTGGATACAGCTGAAGCCTGTGTTGTTGTACTGTACAATGAAGCTGAATTTGACTTTGAAGGTCAGATATTTGATTCCTGCTGATGTTTCTTGATCCTGTTCAACAAGCTCAGCTAGTGAGCTGCTCATTATGAGTTCATAATATTTGCTCAGTGGCTTATGTTTAGACCAAACCATCCCTGTGTATTGCAGCTATCCTGCATAGTCTCCATTAGGAGAGATACAGACACGTGATACTCATGCTGCTCATTTCTCATTTTTTTCATTCTCCTTCACAATAACAAAAACTCTTGTGCTGGTGAAACGTTGCTGTCTAAAGCATCACAAGTTTTCATATATCTACCCTTTTGTTAAGGCAGTGGAATTCTAGCAAGCTAAGTAGCCCCAAGACATGAAGGATAACTGCTTTTATTAGTGAAGCAGTGGATTTGTTGAAAGACTTCCCTAAAATCACTGAAGCTAAAAATCTTAGAGAAAAGATTATGTCTAAGTGTCTTCGGGTTATTTCTGTGTCGTGGATTCAGATGATTCCAGATTGTGTTAAAATTAAAAATGCCCCCTTCCATAGAATAAAGAAGGATGACTAATTTCCTCTAAATCAGACTTGGAAATACTGCTACGTGTTGTACACAAGGTTCCTGGGAGCAGTTAGACCTGCAGAAGTCTGGTTATTATTTCATCAGTTGTGAGATAACCACATTAACTCAAGACTATAATAGGATTGTGCTCTGCCACTGCGCTGTGTGCTGCAAGGAGTCGCTGATTGATTCGGAGAAGTTATTTTCCCTCCCACAACTGGCTGCCTGAAGCAGAGGTCCAGCTGATGGGATGGGTGAGTGTGGGAGCAGGCAACCACTGACTGCCTTCAGCAGCTAAAAAGGACTCAAGTTGCACGCAGTAGGGACCGGAAATCGAGTAGCTTTGGCTTAAAAATAAAACATAGAGAGCCTTTTACCCATCCACGTTAGTATTTTTAACAGCATTTAAAACCGTATATACACGTATTCTGATCATAAACTGCAGGCATACGATATGGAGATAGTTCTCTTTCTGTTAGTGTGTAATTTTCTGCCAACTAAAAGTCATCTCAAGACTAAATTTTGTTTGTTTGTTTGTTTGTTTGTTGTACTTAAGTCCCAGTGGTAGGGCAATTGTTGCTGTAAGGGCTGGCTTTGGTTTAAAAACGTCGTTTTTAATTATACAACAACAATTTTAATAGCAATATTTTTAAACGATTATTATTATTATTATTATTCATTCAAATGTATTTATGTACTATTATTTTATCCTTTTTTATTATAGTGTAACCACATTTCAGGCGTTTGCGGTTTCTTCGCTGTTGAGTTTATTCTGAAAGTCCAAAGCGGATGTGTGGGCACACTAATGACGCTGCTTTGACATCGTCGCTGTTTCACAACTGTGTGGAAGCAGAGGGGCTGTAGCGACTTGAAAGGGACCATCGCATACCATGAGGGACTGACCTGCCGCACAGTGCCGATATTTTAGAGGTCCTGGTCTCGTCTTTTTTCCTCAGTAATGAGAGTCTGGATGACCGCAAAGCGCCCCCCTAAACGAGACACTGCCGAGGACGCGATTTTTGAGGTGTAGTTATATTAATGGAATAAAGGCAGGTAAGGCATCACACTCAGCCGATAGGTGATCTGTAATAGTGCGACGCCGTTTTGAGCGCCTATATGTGATGTGACGGTAGATGCTGTTATCAATGTGTTTTCTTGCGTGTTTTTCTCGCCACTCTGAGGTGACTAAGTCCCGTTATGTTTCCTGATATGTGGGAAAATCGCAGCGCAAACGGTCGGTAATAATGGAGCAGTGTGCAATGCAGGCTCTCAAAGTGACAGTGTGGAGGTAGTAACAGGCTGTCCCTTTAAAAGCCGCGCTGCCAGAGAGGCTGAAAGGCTGGAAAACAAAACAGTTTGGCCAAAAATGTCCAGCTGCAGTTTCAAGGCTGTAACGTGGACATCGCGGGTTGTCACGCGTGGCTTTAGTCAAAAATGCCGATGTTACGTGCGCGGTCAGTCTGGGGCCACACTAACACTGAATTGCGTTTTAACTCCAGAATGCGCTTGAAGACTTTACAGGCATGCCTGTCACTCCCTCGAAAAGCGGAAAGACAATCAGAGGAGGTGTGGATGTGGATGCTCCTTAAACGAGCACCAGATGTGCTCTGCTGCAATGATCATTATGTAAATACAGAGTGGGGGGGGGCAACAAGATTATTAAAGTGTGGATTAACGCTTAATTATTTGTAAATACTCAAACTCTAATTAACATAAAGGGATTTACGTGATTTCAGCCGTAGTTTCAGTGTTTAAATGAAATAGTCTCAAATTTCATACAATTTCTGCTCAATCTGGCGTCTCAGTACACTGTATATTGTTTATTTACTGTTTGTGATTACTGTCATACATGGCCCTGCACACAGAAGCTGTGCATATGCTTCTGAGGAAATAAGTCAGTGGAGATGTCCCTGCATGTTCACAAGTGTTGAGGTTGTACTGTAGCAGTGGGCTGCTTGTGTAGGCGGCTAAACCAGAGGACCGGTGAGTAGGTTTGTCCTGATGCAGTGAATCAGCCTGCTATTAGTGGTACATGTTCTGGCAGACAAGGTCGGAAAATGAAAGTGGCTTATGTTTGAGGAGTGCAGAAAAGATTATGCTGCAAACATTAGTGCTGAGGAGCAGTTAACCAGAGGATCACTCGACGTAACTAAACTGCTAGATCTACATAGGAATTTAAGCAGCTTTCTTACTTCTTTTCTTTTTATTATGCACCACTAAAAGGTGTGTCGCCTTTTTTCCTTTTATTTGTTGTTCCTTTATAGTTGCTTATCTACTGCGCGTGATCAGTCAGGTAATGGGAAACGGGAGTTCAGGGAGATTCTGGGTTGGCATCTAAAAGCTTTGTGTCTGAAGTAGAAAAAAACTGTAATTTTCTATAAATAGAAATCTGAATTTGAACGAATGAATAAGTCTTGGTAAGCACTGATTTCTTTTATTGAGAAATGCTGGATTTGGAGGGCCTGTGTCTGACATCAACACTGTAGATTTAATCAGGTGGGCGGGTGTATGACTTGCAAACAAGTATAGACTTTTTGTTGGCTTTAATTGATAGAGGAGTAGAGAGCACACAGGAAAGTGCAGAGAAAGCAAAGTGGAATGACACAGTGGAAATTGTCCAGGCAGGATGTTTGGGCACACTAATGACGCTGTTTTGACACCGTCTTTTGGCATCTTAGTCACCTGATCAACCAAGTGAGCACTTTTTACGTGAAACTTCAGCAGCCTTTTTACTGATTTCAGACTTTTTGTACTATACGATCATTTTTGAATTGCATGTGTTGTTTCCCTACACATCATCTCTGATGTTGCTCAGCATGTAGCCCAGATGTTTGTGCTTGGATAGAATGTGTCTTAAGTCGGAAAGCACTCCTTAGAAATGAAACTAAAGCATCAAAAGGAGGAACTGGAGCTGTCATACCACCAGTGTATTTATCACAAGCCAAGCTTCCTCTCCCAGGAAAGTCCTTTCCTTCCCTTCTGAAAAGTTCCCAAACTGTGCTGCCAAGTCGCGGCACGCTTTTTCTACACACCAGCCTCTCTTTGGAAGTGTGTGAGTCAGCTGTGGAATCCACTTAACAAAATTCTCAGCACATTTTAATGACTCCCAGTAACTTCACAGTATTTATGACTGTGAAAATTCTCCCGTTTACAGGCGTCAATTTGCAACTTTTGTTCTCCAGTTACTTTGGAAATGAGAACAAGCTGTACCTCTGAATCAGAAAGTGTGTAAAGGATTAGTGGCCATAAGTCTTATTAGCCTGAGAAAGAGGAGGAGGAAGGGGGTTAGGGAGCATGCATCCATTTTGTGACTGATGAACACGGCCCTTTGAAGAGCATTGAGAAGGCCTATTGTAAAAGACCATTGTCTGGCTGCTTGCTGCCACGGTAACACTCTCACACTGGCAGCAGGACTGAAATGCTGCAGTCAGAAGTGACAAATGCTTTGCCAGGAGAGAAAAAAGTGAGAAAAGAAAGGCTTCATTTTTACCTTGACTCCGCAGAGCGGATTGAAATTCAATTTGGAGGATGTTTCACAAGACAGCAGCTTTGTTCTCAGAGAAAATACCCACTTATAGGAGTCAGCGAAGACATTTGCAAGCAGTTTCGTTTACAGAGCATCTAACATGCAGAAAGCAGAGCCTTATGTTGTTGCTTAGGTTGATAAAGAGGACTGGTGACGGCTGGAATTCCTTCCTGGCCGTTTTCCTTTCCTGACCTTTTTTGCCCTGCATTGTTTCTCCGTGCTCGCTCCGTTGTCTCGTTTGTATATCCTTTCCGTGCCAAGTGTAAAATCAACAACTGGGGACACAGGAGCCTTCATGTGGTGGAGCAGCTAATATTGCAACTTCAAGTTTGGAAACAAAGTATTTTTAGACTTTCGGGGCAAAGTTTTCCCCTTTTTTGGATTAAACTCTTACCCTGTTGACTTTCTCCGTGTGTAGGAATGTGCCTGTGTTATTTATTTCGAGGCTGGGGTTGAGACGGATTGGTGAAAGTGGGGATTGCACTGATGGGAAAATGCACCAGAAAAAGGCGACTTTTAGGGATCGTGTGTGCCCATCAGTGCGTGAGCTTCCTTCTTTGTATCAGCTCTTCACAAGCACGCCTCCCAAACGTTGCAGTTTAATTCCAGCTAACTTGGCATTTAATTTATTGTTGTTGAAAATACTGAACAGGTTATCCAAATAGCATCAAGCCTGGCTTTGTGCAGAGTTCTGATGAGCTGGCAGTCAGACTCGCTCAAGCAGGATTAAGATGGAATGTTTGGCAGAGCTGGTGATGGCCGCTGACGTATCTTTTACTCGTTTCTAAAGTGCAAAGCTGTCGTTTCCCATTCTGCTTTCGATAAAGAATCGTTTTGGCCTGTTTTCTGTGGTTTGGATAACAATGATAGCCCTCTGCCACACAAGATTACAGCATGTCGGCGCAAGCAGGCAGGCGGTATCTGCACGCTACCAACTTGCAGAATTTCCTGAGAGCTGTTTCGCTTCATCTGTACAGCACTTGCAGAACTGTAAATGTTTCTCTTTTTTTTCTCCCCACCTGCAGTTTATACAGCAGCAATGTCTGGAAAATCAGATGGGAAAAAGAAGTGGGCAGCGGTCAGGGATCGCCTGGGTTCCTCGCAGGACTCTGACACTCAGCAGGAAGCCAACCTGGAGAATTCTGATCCAGAGCTGTGCATCAGACTGCTCCAAGTCCCCACTGTCGTCAACTACTCTGGGCTGAAGCGCCGCCTGGAAGGCAGCGATCAGACATGGATGGTGCAGTTCCTGGAGTTAAGCGGGCTGGATCTCCTCCTGGAGGCCCTGGACCGTCTCTCCGGGCGCGGATGCTCTCGCATTGCAGATGCTCTCCTGCAGCTCACCTGCGTCAGCTGCGTCCGAGCAGTGATGAACTCGACGGCGGGGATTCACTTCATCATAGAAAACGAGGGATACATTCGGAAGCTCTCCCAAGGTTGACCACAAATGCGCTTTCCCAGTGTCGTGTTGATGCCTCTGCTCAGTCTCACATGGAAATAAACGTTCCAGATATTTCATTGTTAAAAGTTCTTTCAAATAAAGCCGTCTCCTCTTTAATGGCAGGAGATTTGACCTTTTTTTTTTATGTAACATTTGTAATATTGTGTTAAAGTGGTCATAGCTCACATGATTAAAGGGTTCTCTGTGACTCATTCTGTCAAGCTGAATTTTCCAGGCATGTCCTCAGCTTTAACATGCAGACATGAGTCATTAAGGGTCGCTTCGGGACATCCCTGAATTTGTAATGTGACAGTGTGCTGTGAATATTGGATTTCCCCACCTACAGACACATATTTATCTACAGTACAGCAACAGATCTTTAGAGGGCAAAGTTCAAGTAGTGTTGCCTCAAAGACGGCAAAACAATCCTTTTACTTTAGGTCTGGACACAAAGCGGAAAGAGTAGACACGGGGGAATTATTTTAAGGAAAACTGATATGGAAAATAGGAGAATTCATCCTTTGCTGATGTGTGCAATCATTATGCTACACAGCGTTGGACACCTCCAACACCATGGTGAAGAAGCAGGTGTTTGAGCTTCTTGCAGCCCTCAGCATGTTCTCTCTGGACGGTCATCGGCTGGCACTTGACGCCCTGGAACATTACAAGGCAAGCGGATTAAACCTGTAGAAAAGTTAGCAGAGCTCCATTCTGACTTTCCTCTCACATCTCAAATGTGGTTTCTCCTTCAGGGCGTAAAGACGCAGCAGTATCGCTTCAGCGTGATTATGAACGAGCTCCAGGCCACAGATAACGTCCCTTACATGGTCACGCTCCTCAGTGTCATCAACGCTCTCATCTTCGGGACAGAGGACCTCAGGCAGCGGGATAGGATGAGAAAGGAGTTCATCGGTAGGTTTGGCTGCTCCTCAACAGTTAATTCCTGTTATAGGAAAAGGTGACGCTGTGGGTAAACTGTTAGCTCAAAGTGAGTACAAAGGGGGAAAGCAGGCCATGGGCAGGAGCGCTCATACGAATATATCTGTCACTGGGTCTGACTAAGAATAGGTCTCCTGGCCTCATTCTCACTTTTACAAAATGCCTGAGAATTCAAAAAAAATTCAAGCCTTTATTAGATGGTGTAATTCATTCATTTTGCACCACAAATCAGCAGAAATGAAAATATCACCACTCTCAGAATAATTGGGCAGCATTAAACCTTGAATGCAGAGTAGGCCGTTTCCTCTGAGGGCCACTAGTGTATATTCTGTGCACAGCAAAATCTCCAGTGTTAAATTAACACTAGAGAGTGTCTGTATGGGTCCACACCTCTCAGTGTTAAATACAACACTGTTGAGTGTTAAATTAACACTTTTGACAGTGTTATATGTTTAAAAGTAACCTAGTCAGTTTTTCAGATCAACAATGGCTAACACTGAGCAGTGCTGGTTTTCTAACACTGGAAAATAACAAAATGTTAGAAATAATCCAGTGTTAGAAGATCAGCACTGCTCAGTGTTAGTCTTTGTTAATCTGCAAAACTGACTAAGTTACTTTTAAACATACAACACTGTCAAAAGTGTTAATTTAACACTCAGAGGTGTGGACCCATACAGACACTCTCCAGTGTTCATTTAACACTGGAGATTTTGCTGTGTGCAAACACTGCTTTAACCTTTGACTAAGTTAACAGTTATTTTAAATGAGGAACAAGTGTTAACCGCCAAGCTTCCTGAAGAGCACCACATTCATGATGGTTTGAGGAATATCCCATAGCTTCTCTCCCCCAGCATATTAGTTTTGGACCAATCAGCCACCTGATTGGTCCAATTGGTTTGGACCAATCAGCCACCTGATTGGCCACGCCTCCTTTCTGATTGTTCACCCGTGACTTCCTGGAATTTCCCCCCAAACTAACATATAGTCCTGTGTGGCGGCAGGCGACACTGTTTGTAAGACATTTCATGATTTCTTGTTGTTTTACTCGGAGCTGTGTCATTTTGTGTTATTTTGCTTGCAGGGCTTCAGTTACTTGATGTTCTGCCAAAGCTGAGGTGAGCCATCCTTCTGGTGTTCACATTTGATTATTTTTTTCAGCCTCTTAATTTCCGCAATAAAGTCGCTGAGGTACATTTTTAAAGGTTCCTTTTTAAAAGCTATAATCACCGCAAGTGAAATGGTGCTTTTAGAAAAATAGTTTTGTGATGTATTTCCATTAATGGCATAAATTGGATCAAAGGTCCTTATCAGAACTTTTTAAGGAAAAAACACCGAAAATGGGACTGAACTAAACTATGAACCGAGCTATGACTGTAATAGGCGTGTGTGCGTTTGCAGGGAGCAGGAGGATGAAGACTTGATTATTCAGTGCGAAGCTTTTGAAGAGGCGATGGCTGAAGATGAGGAAGAGCTCCTGCGAGTGTATGGGGGCATTGATATGAGTAATCACCTGGAGGTTTTTACTACACTTTTTAACAAGGTGAGAAAAGCCTATTGAAATGGCTCTGTCAACTCCTAATAAAAAATATAGTCCATCAAGCAGAACACTGCATGAATGCGGCTTTTCTCTCAGAAGTGTCACAGTAAAGAGAGGGATCTGTTAATAGCATACAGATTAAAATACCTTATTATCCTTGTGCAAATTATCAAGCTTAATGTTCTTGTGTTGTTTGTGTGCAGGTGAGCAGCTCCCCAGCCTCTCTCCAGCTGTTGTCCATCCTGCAGACGTTGCTGGTGCTGGGACCAGGGCGCCCTGACATCTGGCTGGCTCTGGAGGCCATCACTAACAGAGCCATACTGCTCGCCCAGGACTGTGAGTCAGCACAGCAGCAACAATGCTTTCACTCCAGATCAACACTTTAAAGATGGTGAAGACGAGTGATTATTCAGGCATATAGAGCGCCTTGAGATGAAAGGCAGGGAGCCGGTGTTAGGATGGCTGAAAGCTTCTGTTGTAGAGTGGGAAGCTAATTCACATCGTGTGTGTTTTCTGGTTTTGTGCTGCAGCTCAGATGGAGTCCTGTGAGAAGATCATGCAGCGGCTGATGGTTTTTAAAAGAAAAAGCTGCGACGATCGGCACGAGGTGGACGGACTGCGGGTCAAAGTGGATAAGGCTGTGCAGACGGAGCTGGATCACCCGTACACGGAGAAGCCAAACAAAAGCACACCGTCCCCTAAAAGGCCACTGTGTACCTCTGTTCCACCGCCACCCCCACCACCCCCTCTACCGCCCTCTAACCAGTGCCCGCCACCGCCGCCACCGCCGCCACCTCCTCCACCGCTACCTGGAGGGTTTGCTGGTCCCCCGCCACCTCCTCCATTGCCTGGAATGGCTCCCCCACCACCACCTCCTCTGCCCTTTCTGCCCTTTGGACCAGGGGTCCCCCCTCCTCCCCCGCCCTTACCAGGGATGGGTGGTGGGCCACCACCGCCTCCACCTTTACCCGGCATGCCACCACCACCTCCACCTTTACCCGGCATGCCACCTCCACCTCCAACAGGCATGATTGTGGCCCAGAGTAGCCAGGCCCTGGGCTGCAGCGCGCCCTCAAAGACAAGCCGCTGTCCCACTCTGAGGATGAAGAAGCTCAACTGGCAGAAACTTCGCACTGTTACTGGTAAGTGGATAAAACCTCCATTTTTTAAAATTGTTTTATTTTAAGTTTAATAACTGTCAAATCTCATACTAATTCTTCTGTTGCATAAACCTGTATTATCAGCTCATACAGTATAGGTCCCACATTTTTAAATAGCAATAATTATGAGGAATTTAAGCAAAGGCATTGGCTGCTGCCATCTGTGTAGTGGACAGTTGATGGGAGTGAGCGCTGACATGAATAGCGCTCTGAGTTGTTAAACCATCCAAAATTGGGTGTTAATTAATGTGGGTGTCGAAGGCTTCCCTCAAGTTTCTGGAAGGAGAGAGATGATCACTTGGCACAATGTCCGTACAAAAGTGGAGCCGCACAAGCTCATGACGGGTTACTCTTTTCCTTCGTGCACACAGATGGTCACTCCATGTGGGCCTCGGTTCAGAAAGAGCCGCCTCCTCACGAGCCCGACTACAGCAGCATCGAGCAGCTGTTCTGCCTCCCGGTGGCCGAACACAAAGACAAGGGGGCAGCTGCTCCTGTCAAGAAGGAGCCTAAAGAGGTGTGCTTGGTCAGCTCTCGACGGTGCTCCTCGGAGCAGAAACACTCAGAAAAACACTGCTAATAAGCAGAGGCGAACAATCACTAATCCTGTTTTTGTTCTCTTACACCCCCCTTCTCCACCCACCTTTTTATAGATCACGTTCATCGACCCAAAGAAAAGCTTGAACGTGAATATATTCCTCAAGCAGTTCAAATGGTGAGATATCAAACACATTTTTGTGATTTGATGCGTTTTGCTCGTGTTTCTACCTTTTACGTTCTCTCCGTCCAGCACAAACGAGGAGTTTGTGGGCATGATCCAGAGTGGGGATCGGACTCGGTTTGACGTGGAGGTGCTAAAACAGCTGCTTAAGCTCCTGCCAGAGAAGCATGAGGTTTGTGCTGCCAACATCCTTACCTCGAGTGTTTTTATCTGCCAGTTAAGGCCCTGCTTGAGAATGATGGTGCTTTGTCTGAGTCAGTGCTTTGTGTTTTCACGTAGATGGAGAATCTGAAGTCCTACCAGGGAGAGAAAGACAAGCTGGCAAACGTCGATCGCTTCTACACCGCTCTCCTTACTGTGCCGTGGTAACACCCCCCCCCTTCTTTTAAGTTTATTTCTGCTTTAAGTGTTGCTTGCGTGGCTGCCGTGTGCGTGACTTCTCTTCTCGCTCTTCTCTTCAGTTATCAGTTGAGGATTGAGTGCATGCTTTTGTGCGAGGAAACTGCATCAGTGTTGGAGATGCTCAAACCTAAAGTCAAGCTTATGGAGGAGGCCTGCCACTGTAAGTAAACCTTAGTCCCTCACCTGTGTTCGCATGCATTCAGCTATAATTCTTAAGGGAGGGGTTCACCTTAAAATCAGTTTTCTGGCTTTTCATCAGTGTATCTGTTGAACTCTTGACTCCAATGAAAGCACATGGCACTTGCCTTGAGGATATTCAAAGCAGAAAATGTTGGATTTGTGCAACTGCAACGTCTCTTTCCAGAAATCATGATGCAGCTACTCAAAAAACAAAACCAAATCCATAATTCTTATTTTGAGCAGTTTTGTGTGGGAACTATTTTCTCTCTTTACCGAGCCATCTACACCTGGAAGGGTGTCTGGCTCTGCATTCTCCGAATCATGCTGGCTTTTTGCACAATGTGTGTTTTATTGAGCACTTCTAGCCACCACATCCATCTCCGAGGTGGCTTGAAGCCAAGTGAGACAGAGCGAAGCCCACGATCCTCCGCCAGGAAAAGGGTGGAGCTGAGCTATCGTCTCATGTGGAGGAGTTCACGTATTTACAGGTTTAGTTCGTGAGTGGAGGAGTGCAGGATTGGCAAATGGATTTGCTGCACGATATGTGGTGATGCGGGCAGTGTGTTAGTCTGTTATGGTGAAGAAAGAGCTGAGTGTGAAGGCGAAGCTGTCAGCTTGATTAGTCCATCCGCATCATGTTGTCATGACTGAGCACTGTTTGTACAGGTGAGGAACGTAGTCATCCGCGTTCACTCCTCCACAGCCAGCTGAGGTGAGTGGGTGTCTGACTACGATGCTATCCGGTCGCCTCCTAGGTGAAGACGTTTTGGGCATATCCAACAGGGAGAAAGCCCGGGACACACTGGAGACATTATGTGTCTCAGCTGGCTTGGGAGTGCCTCAGGAAGAGGATAAGGCAGTGGTTTGGGGAGGAAGGAAATTGAGTAGATGGATGAATATATCCACCAGCTTAATGCGAGTAGATGGCATTACAGCCCAGGTGAGAGGAGTATCATTAATGTTTACGTCCTGTTATCTGTCACAGGCGCATGCTTCACGTGGGGATGGATGTGGGCTTCCTTCTGTTCAGTGATGACGATGCATTCACTTAAGCAAGAAAAAAGTTCCTGCACAACGAAGCTTGTCTATTTGCTAAATAACTGGGACATCATTTATGAAAATGGCACAACAGGCCTGATTGTGGAAAAATAAGGAAATTTGATTAAGGGTGAACTTTGTTTTAATTGGCTAGCTTAAAATATGTCTTATATGTTAACACAATGTCCCTGGTTTCCCAGCTCTTAGAACGAGCACGCTCATGCCCAGTTTTTGCAGGCTCATCCTCGACGTGGGAAATTTTCTCAACTATGTAAGAACCTCATCCCTCATTTCTCCGTCAGTTGAGCTGACATTTAGACAGTTTGCATTTTTAATCACTGGTCCACTTTCAGGGAAGTCACACTGGGAACGCCGAGGGCTTCAAGATTAGCTCCCTGCTCAAGCTCACAGAAACCAAGGCCAACAAGAGCCGCATTACGCTGCTTCATCACATCCTGGAGGTACGCAAACCGGCCGGCAGCTACTGCAGTGTCTTTTGGGGTTTTTTCTCCTCAGTCATGAAATTGTTTAATCACCCATTGCATGGCTTGTTTTGCAAAGGAAGCAGAGGCAAACCACCCAGAGCTGTTGGCTCTACCGGATGAAATAGCCATATGTGAAAAGGCAGCAGGGTATGGAAATCTTTCATGCAAACTTAAAGTCTTAATTTTTTTTTCTTCAACTCTTTTGTCAAAGATTTCTAACACTTGGCGCTTGTCACCCTTGCTCCTCAGAATTAACCTGGACTCTGTTCAGTCAGAAGCCAGTGCGTTACTCAAACGGCTGAATGAGACAGCCAAGAAAGTCTCCAACTCTGCGGAGGAGGTGAAGGAGCAGTATGCAAAAGTTCTCGAGGTAAAACGTCAATCTTTGCTTTTTCTCCAAATGGCTGCAAAACTGCATAACTCGGCACTGTTTTCTTGGCGGCTGGATCCACATCCCAAATGCTTCTCTCTCTCTGCTGCAGGCAAATCTGGAGTTGTTCGGAGAATTAAACGAGAGATTCGCCGTGATTGAGACGAAAAAGGGTGAACTGGCTGTCTATTTATGTGAAGATGCCAATCAGCTGTCACTGGAGGAACTCTTCGGTACCATCAGGACTTTCCGAGGACTCTTCATCAAGGCGCTGAAGGTCAGAGAGGCCGCTTTGGTTGATGTCAAGCATTATGAGACAATCGTGTGTGTGTGTGTGTGTGTGTGTGTGTGTGTGTGTGTGTGTGTACACTTGGCACTGTTAAATCTTCCTCTTGTGTGTGGGAGGTAGTGTTTTGTTTGTAACATTTGTATCAATAAACTGTGGAAAACTAAGACATGTTAATATGCTACGGCCCAAATGACACAAAGACAAACTGCTATGTACATTTTGTACTTGCGAGATAGTGAAATCCTTCCTTAATGATAACAGGAAAACAAAACTCGGACAGAACAGGCGGCCAAGGCTGAGAAGAGAAAGAAGCAGCTGGCAGAGGAAGAGTCCAAGAGACAGAAAGGAGAGAATGGGAAAATAAGTAAGTTGTGAAGAGCGCTGTGTTCTTCTACTGTACTAGAAAATTCTGAACAAGATGTGATGTGACTATCGTGTTTCCCATGTCCTCTTTGTGCCCTTCTTTTTAGTCAAGAAAGGTTTTGTGCCGCAGAACGACGGCTGCATCATAGAAAACCTCCTGGCGGACATCAGAAAAGGTTTCAGCCTCAGAAAGACCCGGCCAAGGTGCGATTCGGAAAGCCTCCCTTCTAGTGAAATGCGTAGGGATACCTGCCCACATGGTAAGGATACGAGGCCGTGGTCTCCATCCGCAGTTCCTAGCTCCGCTCCTGATCCGCTTAAATGCGAGCCACAAAACTGCCTTGTTGGATTATTTGTGCTTCTGCACCGCCTCCCGTCTCGCTAAGTTGGCGCCATTGCTTTTTGTTTGTTTTTTGCTTTGTGGAGCCCATGTGAGCATTTCTTTTTATGGAGAGCCTCTAGTCGTCCTGTCTCATTGCTCGCTGCAGAACATCCCCTAACTTCAGATGTTAATTCTGTTAACTGATCGGCTGTTCTGTCCCCCAGGATCAAGTGCGAAGTCTGTAGGCGAAGAAGCCGTCGACATGGCCACCATTTCCGCTCCTACCGCGTCTCGGACAGAGGGTCGCCACAACAGCACGGGCGAGGTGAACGGCTTTATAAGCCCGTCAGAAGAGACTCTGCCGGCTCCTCAGCTGAATGCAGTGCACGACGGCACAGCCGCACCTCCAAGCACACTCCCAGGAAAGACAGCTCCAGCGGCACTCCTGGGAAGACCTACATCTCTGCAGCCAGAGAAAGATGCAGCATCACCCATAGATGTGACTCAAGCTCAGTCTCAGGTTAAAGGGGACCACCAACCATGCCTCCCCACAAATGGCTTTTCACTAGATTCAGCAGAGACCAGCGTCATCAGTCCTTCATCCCTCTCAGACTCTGACCTGCTGGAGGCTACGTTTGACGACACACCCAGCCCGGCCCCCGAGCAGCCAACGGATCTTAGCGTAAACGTTCATGTCAAAGAAATTCCAAGTACGGACACAAAGCGGAGCATGGAAAGCGATATTATGGGAGAGGGGAAAGGAGAAACTACTAATAAACCAAGCCATTTACCAGAGACTGTAGGGCAAGAGAAGTGGCACGAGGAGACCGCGTACACGGGGGCGAAAACGTCTGGCCAAGACGAGGTCGATAGTTGCAAACTTGCAGACCCCAAAAAGAGCCTGATTACGCTCGATGAAGGCATCGTGCAATGCGACGTCCAAGATGCACTGGAACCAGAAGATCTGGCATCTGTGTCCGAAGCCCTTAAGCCAGACCCAAAGAAACAGATGAAGCTCTTTAAACGAAACAAAAAGAAGAGTAACCAAGGTAACCTATCCATTCACTTCAATAAAGGCCATCTCTGGAATGCTAGTCTCTTGACGTTTCTTAAAGCGAATCCTCTGTTAGTGTTTTTATTCCATTTAACATTTTATATCTTATGTATGGGCTATTTTACTATATGTGCATAAATATTTTACATGAATCTTTTAAATTAAACAGTATGAGTGCAGCATTTGTCTTGAAGATTGAATACTGAATGGATGTTTTAAAACCTGTGGTCCCTTTTTGTTTGAATGTTCTGTTTTCCGTTCTGAAACACAAGGTAACAGTGGGAAAGGACACACTAAACATAAAACAGGCTGTGTGTTGCAGTGAGGTAGGTCAAGTCGATGGGATGGCAAACCGTAAGCCGGAAATTAACTCACTCATCGTCAGAGCTTTTGTTCCAAATAACACGTCATCTGTTGGTCTAACCGGAATCTGGATCTCATTTGTCTGTGTTGTCCGACTTTTAACACACGGCCGTCTCTCTTAACGCTCTCCCAGTTTAGCTGGTTGTCGGGCTAAACTCTTGGGGTTTGTGATATCTGTTAAACTTGAGCCGGGGGGCAAAATAAAAGTATTGTCTTGTGCAATAATAAATCATCTTTAATTAGTGGTTAATCTACTGAAATTAAGTTTTCTGATCTCAAACAGCCTCGCCGTTTGTGGAGTCTCTGTGAAGCCATTGTGGACAGTTATTTCATGAAAGCTGTCACTTTTGTGTCCTCTTCTTCTTCCTCCATATATTCTTGTCCATTCTCTGAATCTGCAACGATTTAACCTGCTAACAGTCTCATGTGCTTCTTGTAAACTGTTTTGTTAATTAAACTTTAATTAAACATACTGTACATGATATAAAATGTATTAAAAAAATTAACTCAAACTCTGGGCATCTCTAAGCCAATAATAGTGTTTGCAAGCAAAGCGCCTCTCTGCCAAGGGCCTTTGAGCCGGCAGTGTCGCTTACAGAAATAACTGTGAAAGGTATTAAAGTACACGCTTTCATTCGCACTATTGATTGGAGCATTTGTTCTCTCTAGGTGACTCCAGAAAAAGAAAATCGAGAGGGAAAAGAAAATGCTGACTTCCGAGCAGGAGTTGAGAACAGTTTATTTTATTGGGATTCCATAATGTTGATTGGAGGATGTGGAAGTCTTCTGTGAAGCCTCATCCTGACCAAGAAGAGCGACCACATCTGAGGCTGGGATTTATTTTTTTCTTCAATAAATGTTTATTTCTATAGCACCTTTCAAGACAGAATCACAAAGTGCTGCACATAAGATTACAAGTCATAAAAAGAGAAAATAAAACGGGCAAAAAATTAACCAAAAGCAGTTTTAAAAAGATGAGTTTTGAGTTGTTTTTTAAAACCGCGACTGAGTCTGCAGTTAATGTTTGGGGAAGAGAGTGCCACAGTGGCAAAAGCTCTATCAGCCTTAGTTCTCCTCTTAGTTTTCACGTTACCGAGTCACTTTATGTAAACTGGAGGGTTTTTGTGTTTGAGGGGGAGGAAAAAGCTAAATGTTCTTTATGTTTGTGTAATTGTTGTAATATGCAGTGAATGTGTTTTTGCTATAAGCTTTGTTTATGTACCCATAAAAAGATGCAGTGTTTGGTTTGAGATATTGAATCAATTATAAAATAATACAAATCTTATGTCTTAATTTCTTTGTTAATCAAATGATCTGCGACAGGATATATGCGTATAAAGGAGAGCGAGAATGGACTGTAACTTTTAATGTTGGGTATATTTTAATAAAATTGAAGATACTGTTCGTCTGTTCTGTTTTTGATCGTCTGATTCGCATAGATGGCGGTATTGAGGCAATCTGAATCGGTTAGAGAAGCCTCAAAAAGTCATGTTTAAGCAATTCCACCTTCGTGACGGTTGTGTAAAAACTGTTATCTCGGTGCTTCAGCAGCTTTGGGGGTGATTTGTTTGAGCACAGCTACGTACTTCTGTGCGTCTGGCTCTGACATCATCGGATATGCGGTTACACATATGGCAATGCTGCTCTTGGAGACAGTTGGGTCTTCTTGAGGCGGACAGGCTCAAGGCAACACCATCATGTCGCTCAGCTGGTCGGGGAAAGACCAAAAAAACGCAAATCAACCCGCTGCCACCGGGCAGAAGCGACCGCGTAATGACGCGGGGAACAAAGTGACCGTGGTGCTCGGTGCGCAATGGGGAGATGAGGGGAAAGGGAAGGTCGTGGATTTACTGGCTACCGAAGCTGACATTGTCTGCAGATGTCAGGTAAACGTGTGGATTGGATTTGACTGTGAGTGGTGCTGCTGAGTATTTTTGCATGAATTCGTGATCTCACGATAAATTCTGTGACTTGCTGGCGCCTGGTAATGTGCAACAGGTGCGAAAGCGAAAACACTCGCACCTCCGGTATATTTAACGCGAGTGTAGCTGTGGATATTTTCCCCACTACAATAAAGCGACGTGTTTATATTTGTGACGAATTTCAAATATGCAATAGGCAGCTGTGACAGCTCAAAACGAATGTCTTAAATACTGTCAGGCATCATGAATAAGTGCACTTTTTCGAAACCCTGACTACTCTTTTAATGCTTGTAATCGACCTAACACCTCGGGTAAATTTCCTCTGACTGACTCTTTCTGGTTGCATTAAATCATCAATAAAAACAGGTCCAGACAGGTCAGTCTGTGACCCGGCCTTGCATAAGACACATAACGGTCAAGAGGTCTCTTCAGCTCCAGCAGGCACGGAGAAGGCTGTCAACAGCCTGCAGTGTTGTACTACTGACAGGACTAGAACCCTGTGTTCTGAAGGCTTGAGAGCCCAACCCACCGGGCTCCAGGGGTCACATTCTCAGGCTGACATGATACATGAGAAGGCCAGGTCTTATCCAGGGGGGAACAGAGTGGAGGATCCACCAGCAACAGCCAAGTCTGTTAGTTAAAATAGATGCTCGAAAAGCTCAGGAAAGAGGGCACTTATCACTCATCATAAAAATCAGACGGGGCATGTTAGTGTGGCTAAAAGTGATGAGGTGGCCTTGGGTCTTTGATTGTATGTCTTGCTCATTGCCAGTTACTATAATTATTAATAATAAACATTCTTTGATCCATAGGGCGGGAATAATGCAGGACACACAGTGGTGGTGGATGGGAAGGAGTACGACTTCCACCTTCTCCCCAGTGGGATCATTAACCCCAAAAGCATATCTCTTATTGGTAAAGGCTTCAATTTCTATTATTTACAGAGATGCACTATTATTCAAATATTTACCCTCACTTGCTTTTTCCCTTCATCTTCTAGGTAATGGAGTAGTTATACATCTACCTGGTTTGTTTGAAGAAGGGGATAAAAATGACAAGAAAGGTATTTTTAGCAGAAATGAGTGAAACTAGTGTGGACTCAAATTAGCATGTAATCATGTGATTTCTATTCTCTGACCAGGTCTGAAAGGCTGGGAGAAGAGACTCATTGTCTCAGACAGAGCTCACCTCGGTACATCTATGAAGATGTTCTTGTTTCCATGTTTAAATATATATATATATAGCCCGTTTAATTCATCTCTTCAAGGTTGCATCTTATCGATCGTTTTTTCTGTCTCTCCACAGTGTTCGATTTCCACCAGGTTGTTGATGGCTTACAGGAAACTGAAAGACAAGCGCAAGAAGGAAAGAAGTAAGGGTAGCGATAGTGAGGAGGGCAGGACACCATTCAGAGTCAGCCTGACCCTTTCCCAAAGAACGCAACACGATAATTTATTGAATACAACACTGATCTCACACATTGTTTTACGTAATAGCATTGGAACTACCAAGAAGGGCATTGGACCTGCATACTCCAGCAAAGCATCTCGCACTGGTCTACGCGTATGTGATCTCCTGGGTGACTTCAAGGACTTCTCTACTAGGTAGGCATGGTGTGTAAAACTCAGGCAGAGGAGTCAAATCCATTTGTATACAGTGATATGTCATGGGTAACACCTCTGGTAAATCTCTTTAGATTCAAGAATCTCGTCCAACAGTATCAGTCCATGTATCCATCCTTGACGGTTGACGTTGAGGACCAGCTGAAAAAACTAAAGGTAGAAACTGATAAGAGCGATGTTATTGAGTGACTGTCTGTTATTGTTTCCAGCACTGAGACATATCTCTGTTTTCTTGCTTCATGGAGGAATTCGCTGAGAGATTGCGGCCGATGGTTAGAGACGGTGTTTATTATATGTACGAAGCTCTTCATGGCCCCCCTAAGAAAATTCTGGTTGAAGGGGCCAATGCTGCTCTGCTTGACATCGACTTTGGTAGGAGCCATAGCAATAGTTTTGTTGTTTTGCTTTTTTTTTCACTTTACTTTGGATATGGGTGATGAAAAGGGAAGAAATCGCTGCTGCTGTAATATACAAAATTGTCTCTCTAGGAACATATCCTTTTGTGACATCATCAAACTGCACCGTGGGAGGAGCATGCACCGGTCTCGGCATCCCTCCGATGAATATTGGTGACGTGTTTGGCGTCGCGAAGGCCTACACGACCAGAGTCGGCATTGGAGCCTTCCCCACCGAACAGCTCAATGTGAGTGCCTGGTATCGCAGCAGCACTTGGCAAATCTTGTCACGCGTTTGGCTTTTGGCCTTCACGGTCTGTGTATTGTAAAAAGAGACACATGACATGTTATGTAACACGCAGATATTCAGCTTGACATATACAGTTTGTTTGTGATCCCCCAGCTGACACACAGGCAGCACGGCTGGCAGGCCTGTGTGTGAAGGGGGGGGGGGGGGGTATTCTCACTGAGTGCAGCTGTCAAATTTTGTGAGAGACGGCTCTTTACCTCTTTTCCAGATCACATGTTCGCAGGGATAAATTTAGGGTCAGACTCTTAGTTAAGGATATATTTACTGTGTGTGCTGGGGTTAATGTTACCTGTAACGGGAACAGGCCATAGGGACTAAGGTCAAGATGTTCAAAGGGCATCCTCCAACTCGTGATGTTTTATTGTACTCGGCTGTGTGTACTTCAGGTGTACTTAATAATATGCATGTATTTTTATTTATTTATTTATTTTAGATCTTTAGGATCATAACAGACAGAGATGTTTATTTCTTGCTTATTTCTGTAGGCAATAGGAGAGCTGCTGCAGACGAGGGGTCACGAAGTGGGTGTGACCACGGGAAGGAAGCGACGTTGCGGCTGGCTGGATCTGGTCATCGTCAGATATGCTCACATGATTAATGGTTTCACTGCGTGAGTGATTAGGACTGGTGCTCATCTGCTGCTTTGTGGTTTTTGTGTTTTATCCCACGAGCATGCCATTTTCCTGCACCGTCACACAGCCTGACACTGATTAACCGCACATGTTAAATGTGACATCTATCCAACAGCATTGCTTTGACAAAACTTGACATTCTGGATGTGCTGGATGAAATTAAAGTTGGAGTTGCCTACAAACTCAACGGGAAGAGGATTCCCCACTTTCCAGGTTGTGGAAAAGAGTAAACGATTTCCCTAATTTGATGGTCTTTGTTTAGGACTGACTGATTAAAGAGTTGGTAATAACTGGTTTCTTTTCAACACAAAGCCAACATGGACGTTTTGCAGAAAGTGGAGGTTGAATATGAGACCTTCCCAGGTTGGAAGACAGACACTTCAGCAGCTAGGAAGTGGAATGACCTCCCAGTCAAGGCACAAAACTACATCCGCTTCATTGAGAACCACATTGGAGTTCCGAGTACGTGTGAGAGAAAATAACACTCGTGTATCTCAATATAAATTTTCTCACACATAACCAAAACTCTTTGTGCTCTTTTCTCTCTTCTTAGTCAAGTGGGTTGGCGTTGGAAAGTCCAGAGAGTGCATGATCCAGATGTTTTAAGTCTTTATCCCACCCCCTTCCCTTGATGGAAGCGCTGGCAGTGTGTCATGTTGAAGCATGTTTCTCCAAGTTACCTTCACTTCATTATATAATAAACAAACATATAAGCTTTGATCCACGCTAACTGTGTTTGTTGTGTTGTAGTTAAATATCCCACTGTTTTTGTGAGTCAAAATATTGGATTTATAAATACATTTATAGCCATATCGCAAATCAAAAACGTGGATGTGTTTCCATGATCCAATAAAGAAAACGTTTTATGATAATCTGATTTCTGGAGCCCAGTCTTGCTGTTTTCAAAAATTGATATAATTGTCTATATATTACTAATTTACTGTTAGCTGAGTCCATTGGGACTGTATTGACTCCATCACAAAGATAAATTAATTTATACATTGATTTTTTTACTCTGATTTCTGAAATTAAAATGCGTAACACACAACATTGACGACAGTCCATGAAGGCAGCATGAAAAGCATTAGTCACGTGGGAAAGTGGCGCACTTTCCGGAACGGGGATGAGCACCCACGTGACGGTAAAACGTCCTTGTGATTGGCGCCTGTCTGCCTCCGTTTCATTTTTCCCGCAACAAACAAGTGTGGTCCTCCGTGGGAGTAAGGTACAGCACTTTTAGCAACCAAAATGACGAAACGAGCTTGTCCTTTTCCGGAAACATTTTCTTCCCAATACAAAATACACATTGGGCAACAGGAGCTGAATAATTACGGCGTGTTTGGGAACAAATACAGGCAAGAAATATACGGTAAGTCCACCTTTCTGGGTACTGTGTGGCTTCGCTGCACCGTTAGCCAATGCTAGCATCATCGTTGCGCACATACCTGTTAGGTAAGCTTGCGCTGTTAGCTTCAAGTATATCGTCCTTTTATATTCGTTTTAAAATCGCGTAGGTCACTTTGATTGTATTTGAGTGTATAGTTAAACTACACTATCGATCCTACATTGTTCATTAACTTTGCCTGCTGTTGTTGCTATGAACATTAGCTTCTTGGGTTCAACTGTAAGTGCCCCCGCTTCCATTTTCTCATAGAAAAGACGAAAAACCTACTCTTCAACGGTGCCAAGGCAGTGATGGGCAAAATATGGACCGGAGAGGAGAAGTCCGTAGAGCATGAGCCCCCTGCATGCAGCCATACGCTTCTGAGGGGCCAGACGCTGATTGGACATGATGGCAGACTCACAAAAACAAGTGGTGCACAAGGTGAGCCTGAACTGAAACAGATGATGAAGAGTGTGAAGTCTGTAGTTGATGCACCCAGTAAAGGATAAGCAAAAATGAAAATGTGTGAAAAGTAAACTATTCAGTACTGAACCAACAAGGATAGCTGACGCACCAGTCAGTTTTCAGTGCAGTGTGGTGTGTGACCATCGCCAGAGTGCTTTAGTCCAGAGTTTATGATAAGACGGGAAGCAGATATGATTATTGAGCAAAAGGTAAACAAAATACATGTGAAAACAGTGACATCCAGTGACACACTGAACCTCTTGTAAATGGAACAAAAGTAAAAGTCCATGTATGTGGTCTTTTTGAACCTATAACCTAATGAAAACTGCATGATATCTGGAAAGAAAAGTGTCTACATAGATGATCCAGAATAAAGTTTAGTTAAACTCAGCTGTAATATGTTTTAAAAGTGTGTTTTGTGAAATAAGGAAAGGAGCAGGTGCATAAATGCTTCTGCTTAACTTCCATTTATTATGTTGGTGTTATTGATGACTTGTCCAACAGAATTCCTGTAAAATAAATAGAAGGTGGATGACTTTAAATTCCTGGGGTCAACCATCCAAAGCAATGGACAGTGCACAAGAAAGGTGAAGAAGAGTGTGAAGGCAGGGTGGACTGTTGGGTTATTTATGACAGAAGGATAACAGCAAGAGTGAAAGGGAAGGTTTACAAGACGGCATTGAGACCTACTGTGCTGTAAGACAATGGCACTGGCACAAAAACAGAAGGCCAAGCTGGAGGTGGCAGAGTTAAAGACATTAAGATTTTAATTGGAAGCATCCAGGATGTAGCAGATTAGAAATGTGTAGGTCATTCTGGAGACACAGTTGAGGGGTAAGACTGAGATGGTTTGGACGTGTTCAGAGGAGGAATAGTGGATATATTGGACAAAAGGATGTTGAACAGGGAGTTATCAGGCAGAAAGAAAATGGGGGAAACCATAGAGAAAATTAATGTATGTAGTAAAGGAGGACATGCAGAGGGTTGGTGTGACAGCCGGAGATGGGGTGAGGTGGAGGCTGTGGTCACTCCTAAAGGGAGCAGCCAAAAGATCTACCAGGTCGAAGAAGTTATCCTATCAGGCTTGAGTCTCTTTAAAAAGTGACATTGAAGTTTCTGAGTTCAAAGAAATGACAGATAGTCGGTTCAGTTCATGCTTTCTACCAGCAGATGTCAGCATTATTGCATGTTTGGATGCTTACTTTGGTTGCTTTTAACCTGCATGTTTTCCTAAATGCTTTGTTTGACTGTACTGTACGGATGTCTCTGCTTTTTAGGTGCACCGGTGCCTGCTACACGTTGCTGTGTCTGTCAGAAGAGCCAGGGGTCCAGAACACGGTGCTCCCAGTGTGAGCGCCAGGTGTGTTCCTCCTGTAGCCGCCAGTGCTCCGGGTGCTCCAGCCTCTGTTGCTCCGTTTGCACCATCATAGAGTAAGTCACATGTCGATTTTCCTTCTCGCTCAGTGTCAGATGTGTCAGCCATTGTTTAAGTTGAAAACCTTAAAATTAAGTCAGTTTTTATCTTATGATTCACAGCGTGCTTGTTTGCTTTCCAGACATAAAATGTACAAGTCATAATATAACTGCAACTAGTAAAGTTACCAAAACCAAGCGCATCCATGACTGATATCCTCAGCTCAGATGTAATTCATATAAATGCTCAAGGTAGTTACTAGGTGTGTTTTGGAAAAGCACTTGCCATGGCAGTGAAGATGTGCCTTTACCTGTGGTGGCTTCAAGCTGTTATCAACCTGTTGAAGGCTTTCCTTTGTGTTCACACTGAACTGAAGACACGTCATTTTGTATAATGCCAAATCACAACAACAGTTTCCTCGAGGCATTGCATTTTCATTGCGCATCTCTAGTCTTGTTGACCACACTAGGAGCTTTGCACTGCATGCCGCATTTACCCTTGTAGACACATGTTTGTACAGTACTTTTATTCTAGACATACAGCACGTTCTTGCTCTCGCACACCAATAAAAGTTCAGTCTCATCGTGATGCAACATTTCTGCAGCTGGGAATCGGTTCACCGACCTTGTGATTATTGAATGACCCGCTCTGCTTTATGAGCCTCAGCCACTGCTCATCAGGCCACACATATGTTACAATGAAATTTGTGAAATTATTTATTTTTTTGAAAGAGTTGGATTTAGTATAAATGAAAACGTACACATCCTACTTACAGTCTTCGGGACCTAAGCTCTCTTTGTTTTAGTTGTTTCCGACTCGGTGAACATTTTAGAGGGAGCGGCGGTTGAGGTGGCGAGACCGGATCAACCATGTAATTAAGGAGTCTAAATATTAATACAAGTGGCATGTTTCAGTCTTTTAATGTTCAATACGTTTACAGAACTTTGTAAAATTGTTGTCATTGTCAAGGCTTTTGCAGTGTCTCTGCTTTCTTCCTTCTGCCTCGTTCTCACTACAGAACTAGAAAGGCTGCATTGGTGAGGAACAGGAAAGTTTCTATAAGTTTTGGGGAAACATTTGAGGAAGCTGATTCAGAGAGAGAGAGAGAGAGAGAGAGCTACAAATCAATGAGGGCAGTAAAATATTTGATGGATGAAATCCAATATTCATTTCAAGTTGTTTTAAAACATGCAAATGTGTTGTATGAAACTCATGTTGGGGATAATTGTAAGATCCGTGGTTCCCCGGTCATTCTGATCTCATGCAAATTGGGCTTAACAGGATAGTCTTTTGTTGTTGTTGTTTTGTGGGACTGTTGTGTAGTTCACAATGCTTTCAGTACAGTCATTGAAGTTGGGATTTTTTCCCTCATTACTATGTTCCATCAGGTTGGATTTCAAGTCATTTACAAGGTGTGCAATGGTGCAGCTGTAGGGCTAGGTCTGTATGGACACGCTCGACTTCTGTGTAAATCGTACATTTTCTCTGTTCCACAGTTACAGCGGACGATATGATGAAGTACTGTGCTGCAGCTGCTCAACGTAAAGGGAAGACCAGAGGACGAACCAGATGTTTGTATATGTAGTTGTCTCTTATGAAATATTACTGAGATTGAATTTTTATACCTTGTGTTTTTATGTGATCCAGGTGTCTTGTAAATATGTATTTCATTCTGAAATAAACTTTAACACTTTTGTATACAGCTCTTTGTGTCTTGATTGTGTTATACTATGTGACATGACAAACGAAAACTAGAGTCGCTGTGTTTTGTGGGTACAACCATCAGCAGGTGGCAGCAAACTTCAAGTACTTGGATCAGTTCCTCTCAGACTGGGCACATCCTCTGTGGACAAACACATTTCTCTCGCTGTGCTAAACAGGCAGAGTTTCAACCTTTTAGTCAAAGTATGTAAGTTTTTGTCTGCAATGATAATGAGATTCTGATCCAGCCTTCCTTTTTTTTTTTTTTTTTTTTTTTTTCTTCACAGCTGACCTTGAGGATCTCCTATCAAATGTATTTATTAAAACACAAGACCCAGAGGTTGAACAGAACCAGACCTCTGCAGCAGACGATTTGGCTGCAGTCGTCCCTGCTGGACACGACCTTGAGGTGCAGTCATCACTTTCTCTTTGGCTGCTGCGTGTCACTGACGATGACTGGTTTCAGGGTCAGGTATTGTGCGCCGTGAGTAATTGTTCTTGGCGGTCGCTGCGTCTTTACAGAAATCAATCATGTGGCGTGTTTTTACAGATATTAGCTTGGATGAGCGCGCTTCCTGGAGCTCGTGGCGAATGTGCTCTGTGAGCTGTTGAGTCACATCCCGTGCTCAGCGGGCCAGTTGTGGCTCCGGTCTTAGGGGAGCTCTTGCAGTTGGTGTCCGAGGGCACCGCTTGATTTCTGGCTGAGTGAGCAGACAGCTGCTGGCAAGCAAGGCGTCAAGTTGTCTGCACATTTCTTGATAAGGCTCTAAGAATCTCGGAGATGGACATAAAAGACTTGAAAGAGAGTTGCTTTTGAAGCTGCACTGAGTTATAGATGAGATTCAGTGCAAAACATCCTTAAATTAAAAGCAGATGGATAGATGGTGGTATGAATTACTTTAATAGGCTGGATAAATGTATATAATCCCAAAATACAGTACTCGTAAGGTTGGAAGATCTCTCCATGATGTATCTATACCCGTTAGTTGTTGAGGATGCTGGTGCTTCCCTACCCTGCATGTTTAATGCCATAATGGTGTGATGACTTCATGTAACTTGAAAACATAAGAGTGCAGCTGTTCAGGTTTTCAGCACAACCCTATCCATGACACCAAAAATGACAACAAGGTCACGACATGCTCTCCTCACACCAAGAATGGTCCACGACTGCGAGGAGGAGAAGAAGCGAGGGGGGGTTACGCACAGTCACCCACAGCGCTCCAGACAGGACCGACTGCGGTCGGCCAGCGGGAGCACGTGGCTTTGTCTTTCACCCATTCTTTTTGGGGGACCAGCTGTGGTCTGAGTGTGCTGAGCGTTGAGCCCAGTGATGCTGCTGCTATAAATATGCGTCAACGAGTGTGAGTAAGTGACAGCTGTACAGTGGACCAAGGACACACTGTCTTGGCACTGTCAGGGTGAGCGAGTCCAAAAAAGGCAAAGCCACTGTGAGGGCACTAGTTGATATGTATTTATGCACTTTGCAGCAACTGATGTGTGATGTTTAGGTTGCTGATTATTATTAATGCCTTCGATCCTGCTTTTAAGCGTGGGACCAAACCACGCTTAAAAGCAGTGGTTTTAACCCTAACCCCCCCCAATCATGTCAGTTGGGGAGTAAATGAAGATTTCTTTACTGGAAAGTGTTTCGATTTTTCTGAAAGTCGAAATAACGCGCTCCTTCAAAATTAAGTGGATGATAACAAGATGCGCGTGTGTGTTAATATGGAAAGGGAGAGGGTGGGTGGAAGAAGTGTTTGTGTGCGTGCGTGCTGTCTGTACACAAGTGCATGTGTGACTGTGTTTGTGTGCCCTTTTCAAGTGTGACCACCTGTCTTTTGTTAAGAAATAAATAAATAAACACAGGCCACACCAGCTGTCCCTGGCAGTCTGTCCCTTCAGAGGTCAAGGGCTCCCACCGCTGGCCTTGTTGAGGTGGTGGACACTTACAACTTTCCTCTCAACTTCTCTCAAGTATCTCTAAACACCACGCGCACACACAAAAGCACACAAGCAAAGGCTCTTGGAGGCGAATGAGCTAAGCTTTGAGCCTCAGAGAGGAATGTTTTATTACACCATTGAGTTACACTGCACATATCCCAGCTCGTCACCCTGCAGCTAAGCCCTATCACATGGCCCCTGCTTTCCATGTGAAGGTTTTGGTCCATAACACACACACACACACATTCAGTCACCAGGCAGTTTTAAGCCCTGGCTCTCGTTTGGCAGATGCGAGATGTTGGTGCCAGTGGGAGCTCCGAGGCCTCGCTGCTGTGGATGTTTACAGGTTGAGGTGGCCACCGTGTTGCAGAGGGTCCTTATTTGCTGTGAGCTGGCTGGGGCTTTTTGGGGGGAGAGGAGGGGTGTTTATAAACGATCTTGGGAGGACGTTGTTTTCTTTATGTCGGAGCTGCCTGGCCAGCGCCGCTGTGTCGTCTGTTTGTGCATAAAGTACGTGCTGGGGAGCTGGGCCAGACAATAGCCTGGCTGAGCTACTACCCACGCGCACAATAGAGTGGTGAGATGAGGCCGAGGTTTGGGGCCATGGTTTTGGGGACTGTGGGGGTGGAGGCAGGGGCAGATGGATGCAGCCCTTGTCTATATGGCGTTCCCAGAAAGGGTGAGATGGGATTTGGGGGAGGGTGGTGGGAACCCGAGCACATCCCTATTGGGATCACGTAGCAGAGCAGCTGGATTTCTTTCATGGTGCAGCAGGGAAATAATTAAAAGTTCTCGCCATTGAAAATGTCCAGTGAATTGGCATGAAGTTCCTTGCAGACACACACACAGACATTGGTTAATGTGTTTATATACACATACGTGTGTGTAGTTTGTTGTAGCAGGAACAATCAAGTTGAGTTTAAGTAATAATTACAAGAGAGCCAACTGGGTTTGTCTATGCCAGGTTTATCTCCTTTGGAGAGTACTGGCAACAGGTCAGAAAACAATAGGGGCCCCATCCTGAAATTGCTCCGTCCTTGAGTTCAGTTTATGGTTTCAGAGGGATCGGGCCTGTAAGACCAGCAGTATTATCACATTGTGTTGTCTCTGTACACATTGCAGCGATGCCCACACACACCGTCTGCCTGATTGTTGCTCCTGTGTGTCAGGCGAGGGCTCCTCGATAACGTTCTTGGGTTGTCAGAGTCTACTTTTATGTCCTTGATAATTTGTCAGTAGTAGCTGGAAAGTAGCTAGAAATAACCAAACTCCACACCAAAAAAGAAAGTTGTTCCATTTAATTCTAATCTTAATAAAGACCTAAATCAAGATTGTCACATTTCCACAGCACACACACACAAGCACACTCGGAAAAAAAAAGAAAATGCACGTACAGTTATAGATCAACGTAAATTGCCCCAATATCTAAGCCATGTCAATTCTCCTTAAAGATTGTCCTCTAATCTCTACACCACTAACACTGAAGCAATTTTTTACTATAAAATATACCTTTCTTATTAAAAAATTATATTAAATTCTAATGGCACTTCTACAAATTCTATTAAAAAGATTTCTGTTTGACATTTAGGGTTTTTTTCCTCTTTTTTTTTTTTAAACCAAATTAAACTCAAGACAGTCAAAATGTTGCACAAGAAGCATATGCAATAAATATTTCTCATGATTATACACAATTTCACAGTTGTAACCTGCAGAGGACAAAATTCCAGTTGTTTTTAGACTCCAAGGATGATACAGCAACGAGTTAGGCAAACGCCGCCCTCGATTGAGAGTAGCACTGTTTCAAGTCAACAATCCATTAAAAAAAAAAGACTCAGTGTTTCACATTCAACAGTGACAGTAAAAAAAAAAAAAAAAGTGGAACAAGTTGTTAGCTCCCAGTAGTATTGGCTATTGATAAAAGCCAAAAAACACAAAAAAAGTCCAGAAACAAAAATTTATTCACACACATTTCAAAAACTTCAGTGTAATCTCTTGCAAAGCAGCTATAAGAAATGCACTTCCACATTTTACTTTAGTCTTAAGTTGACATTTTGATATGATTTAACATAAAACAGCAGGGTTCTTTCTTTTGTAATGTTTCAGCGGGCCACTGTTGCTGTGATACCAACTTCACCGCTGCCTTCACATCAAGGGCGAAAACTGTACAGTATAGAAAACAGGGCTTCTCCAGATGCAACACCTATGCGTGTGTCTACAAGGCACATTTGGTGATCATCCTGGAGCTATAAATAAAGACTTCGAAACAAGAGAAAGAATCCTTTACATGATGTTAGTTTTCTACCTCTTTACACATGTACATTAGAGAACAAATTCAACTCGCACCGTGTACAAATGTTCCTTTAACAAACAAAACCAAAACAGACTCACAGAATCTACATCTGCTGTGTGTTCTGATTGAAATCTGTCATCAGCACTAAGACATCTAACTGAAATAGATCTACTGTTCTGATAAGGTACTAAAGTGATGCAAGCATGACAAACAGGAGTGCGTACATCCACCTCGCCCTGTAGCTGACTTCAGGTCAGGGAGTAGAATTTAAAAGAAAGAAAAAAAAAGGGGGGGGGGCATTTTTTGCTTGCTGAAAACCCAAAGTAAATTATTTCATATGCATATTTTGTTTTTTAAAGGTCGTACTGACTGAAAAAGCATTTTTTAAATTTGAACTTTTTCTCTTTTTTTTTTTTTTTTTTTTAAACACTGAGGGGAGGGGGTGGGCAATACTCTTGATTGATGCGCAACCAAATGACGCTGATATCTCCTCAATGCAGAGGAACAATGAAGCATTTATCTACTGCATGCCGGGATGACAAAGGGGGGTAGGGGTGTTCTTTGATGCCTCCAAACAATACACCTGTTTACAATCTCCTTGGCCTCCCTTTGCTAAATACATTTCTCACATTCCAGTGGCTCCATTCAGAAAGTGCAAAGAGAGACTTGAACCGCTTTTGGGGGGGGGACGACAATACCTGTATTGTCATTTCTATAGGTACCCAGTGCTGTATCGGTGTGGCTGTGCTTGTGAACAACTGTTTCTTCTGGTAGAACAGCCATCCTAGCAGTATTTACTGCTCTGATTTGTGGTGAGGCAGGGTCCAATAAAGTCAATGAAGAATATGGAAAAAGAGCCAAACCTCCAGCCCCCCGGGGAAAATGTGACGCTCAAGAGTCTCCAGCCTTAAACATGACACCTGACTATCCAAATCTTAAATGGGTTGTAACATGGAGAAAAAAAAGAAATCATTTGATAAATATAATATATATTTACATTAAATATACAGATTGTAGGAAATAGCAGCCTAGACAATAGTGTTGAAACTATATGCATGCTAAAATCAAGTGCTTCTCTATATTCCGTTTGACAAATCTTGAATACTCCGTAGAGATTTCTACACCATATATTAAAATACAAATACAGTAACTTCAATTTGCACAGAAAAAACAAAACAAAAAGTGGACAGTCTGCCCCAAAAAACAACAGCTAATGAGTACCAAGATCGCTAGGCAAGATGCAATGTCTTTCAAGCTTATAGAAATAAGAGCTACCGCTACAGTAAACCCCTGAACCAAGTCAGACTAATAAATAAATTCCGATCAAGTCTTCTCAGGACAGATTAGACAAAAATCATGAACTTTTAGTGCTACACCCCCGGTAATAAATCCAAACAGCATCTAAATGAACAGACAGAAGAAATCCAAGAGCAGCATCGCTAAAGGCTCCAACGTCCTCAGTAGCAACTTAAAACACATCCAGTAAATTTGTGTGAAAAGGTTATGAAAAAGAAAAGGTCAGTAGATTAAGCTGAATGGCACAGCTCTGATGGTAACAATAGAGAAGATACTGGACATCCACCTGTCTCCTTCCATCCCCCATCTGCCTGCTAAAGAGCCTGTCCCGAACACTGTCAGCAAACCCTTTAAACTAAGAAATGAAGTTATTTACTCACAACTGTGCGTTTTTGACAAAAAGGTTGACATAAGTTTGGTTTATTACATTCTAATTTTATTAAGGGCACTCACGGATTAACTGGCTTCCACAGTAGAGGATTACCTTTGTTACTACCTGGTATGTGGAGTGTAATCCAGATTTTTTTTTTTTTAAGACGCCTGACAGCTGAACTGAATTTAACCAAAAGGCATCACATTGTCATCTCATTCTTGTCTTTGTAAGTACACTAAGTGAAGTTTTGAGCGTTACAGTAGGCACCAGTGTTACAGGGGTTACCTTTAAAATACTCTTAACCTCTTTAAGTGGGTATTCTACGCTCGCTCACGTGAACAACTAAAGAGGTGGTGTTGGTGCGATGGTATGCTTGCCTCTTCTCACAAAAACAACATAGAAACTTCATTTCAATGAAACCAAACATTTTACCTCCACAAAAAGAAAGAAAGAAAGAATACTTCCAGTAGTCAGACTTCATTACTTTTGCTGCCTTGTGATAAGTTTACTTGTTAAGGACTAAACAAATCCCCCCAAATAAATAATTAGAATAATTAGAATAATGTAGGTGTTAAAAATAATCATATATTGCTACTCGCGGACGGTTCTGATCTCCCATGTGCACCAATAAACTTTGACGATTGTATTAACGTATGTTAGCTTTAGCTATCATCCAGTTGCCCACAGAGTGTGAACGCAAGATGCTTTTTTCCCTCATCTATCGGCAAATACACACCTCAAATAATCTCAGACTGACACAAAAGACAGGAAAACAAGTGCATCATCTGATTTGTTCGCCTTCATTGACACTGATCTGATGTTTTTCAACAGCATCCGTGTCAAGCTTATCAGCCTGTGCCACTGACTAACCGTCTTTTACCATCATGTACAGCTATGATGACAGTCCAGCACAGGAAACAGCTTAAACGTTGCTACATGTTTAACTGGAGAAATGCCACGTGGGGGTAGAATCCAAAAGATATGTCTCAGACAAACTGCCAGCATGTTTATATAGTAATGGGAAAATTGATCAGTAGTAGTATTCAGTGTATGAAAGAGACATTCTGTCTTGTGTCGTGGCACCGGTGAGAGGCGTTTTATCCGATGGCGAGAGTCTTGACAAGGCCACAGTGAAACTTCCTGATGTGGCGGTAGAGGTCCCCAGACTGGGTGAAGCGCCGCTCGCACCACTTGCAGGCGTGAGGCTTCTCCCGTGTGTGAACTACAGCGTGCCGACTTAAGTTGTGGGAGTACTGGAAGCTCTTGCCGCACTGACCACAGGTATATGGCTTCTCACCAGAGTGCGTGCGCTCGTGACGCTTAAGGGTGTACATGCAAGAGAAGGTCTTGTTGCACTGCATGCAGGTGGGGACCGAGCCGTCGGGGGACAGCTTGGAACGGGCACCGTCCTTTTCGCGGAAGTGTGAGCTGAGGTGCAGTTGCAGCACGTGGGGGCTGGGGAAGACTTTGCTGCAGAGGGGACACATGCACACCTGTTGCCCCGGGGGCAGCAGTACTCCACTGGAGGTGGAAATGTCTGAAGAGGCCAAGTCGTCTTCCTCCTCCTCCTCGCTGTCCCCCAGCAGTCTACCCCTCCCATCCACCTCCCTGCCTGGGGCGCTCTCCCTCCCTCTGCAGGCCTCCCCCTCCTCGTCCATCAGGGCCTCCTCCTGGGAGAGCAGGGCGGCTGTGGAACCGTTGTTGCCTGGGAAGAGGGCAGCGAACCCTGTCACCACTGAGCTCCTGGCACTATTCCCAAAGCGCTGGCTCTCAGGGCTCATCGGCTCACTGTCCTCCTGCTCTGACAGCAAGTCGTGTTCGTCTTTAACAAGTGGCTCAGTGCCCTGCTGCTGGCTGTCGAGGGCCAGCTGTCCCGAGACGTAGGAGGGGTGTAAGGGATCTCTGCTAGACAGAGGCTTGAAAGACAAATCCAGTGCACAGTCCATGTCATCTGAAGCCCGGGACCTCTGGGACAGCAATACGGTGGAACTACTGACATCAGCTTTTGTTTTTCCAGCTGTTTGGACGCAGGGCTCGGCCTCTGCTGACACATAATTGACACCTACAAGGTCCGGGGACCTGCCAGAGTGACCGTTTGCCTTCTGCCTGCTCTGCATAGACCTATCACAATCTGTGACAGCCAGCCTGACTTCAGTGTTGTCCATGTCAAACTCTTCCGCCGGGGGGGCCCTGTGAAGCCCCTGAGACGGTGTCTGGGGCTGTCGCTGAATGAGCTGCTTACTGTGCAGCTCACCATCTGAGGAATTTTCCCTGTCCAGACAGCTGAGCCCCAAACCCTCTCCCATTTTTTCATCCAGGGAGGAAAGTTCCTTGTCTTTAAGCTTGCCTTTGCACACTTTGACTATATCGTACATGTGGAGGTAACTGGCTGCTGCCAGGACATCCTCCACAGGCAGAGCGCTGAATTCCAACTTCCCCTCATACATAAATTCAAGGAGCAGACTGAAAGCCGGGGCTGTCACAATGTCACTGTTGAGATGCACAACGTCCCTTTTGTCTAGCTGGTCCCTGTAGAAGAGATGGAAGTACATGCTGCAGGAGGCCAGCACGGCTCTGTGCGCTTTGAATCGAGCCTCCCCAACAAGAACAGTGCAGTCACAGAGGAAACCTTGGTGACGCTGCTGACTCAGACACTGCAGCAACTGGCGGCTATGGTCTGGGAACTCCATTCTTCCTTCATAACCTGATGAAAAACAGGAAAAACAGGATACGGGATAAACGAAATGAGGGCACAGTTGAGCTGCCGTTTCTTTTTTCTAAGGACACATAAAGCGAGCAAAACCATACACAAGGAAATAACTTGAGCCAAATTGCGCAAAAGTGTCAGCAAACACACGATAAAGTGCTTTCAAATGCAAGTTTACAAGGTTTTTCGGGACTTAATCGGGAAAGATTAAACATCAAGCTAATGATCAGCATCAGTAACTTTATCCAACATTCTTTCCAGTGGTGCAGGACACACTGCGCTGCGCTCGCCCACCCACCCATGTATCACGGTGTAAACGGATCCACTCTCCAAATTATCCAAAGTATTCCGGTCTGTAGTAGTGTAGTCCGACAGCCTAGCCCTCGCGCTTCCGAAAAAAAAAATAGCCAAAGTGCACGCACACGCACACACACACACACACACACACACACACACACACACACAAACAAACAGCGGTGTTTACAGGACAAGCAAAGCGGGACTGGGAGCGACAGCACTCGACCATCGGGGGAAGGAGGCAACGTGAGCAAAATAAGACCGGTGCAGAGTAAGTAAACTGGTGCTCTGTTTGCTAATTACACTGCAAGCTGTGGAGTCAGCTGCTCTGACATCACCGCAATGGAAACGCTACCTCCAGCTGTGCTCCCCTTTATGCCATATGTTAACTCCGGGCTACACAGTCCGAAAAGAAGATAAAAAATACACACCTCAAGGGGGGAGAGCAGATTTACTGTTGTCACGAGATTCCACGGCATTTACAACTTTTTTCTTCAAAACTAAGTAATTTATCACGCATCCGTGGGTTACAGTAAAAAGGCTTTGTTGCGGTTTTTTTGCTCCCTGATAAGACTCGCGCGCACACAACCGTGTTTAAATGGGTCGGTTTAAAGAAGAAAGAGGGATCCGGCAAGTTAAAGTAAGTTAAAGTTAAGCTGCGTAGAAGTCTTATGATTTTGTACGTAATTAAGATTTTTTTCCTAAGATGAAGAAAAGTGTTCGCAGGAAAAAAGGGGCCAAGGGCGCAGTGGAGCGAGCTTCACGTCCGCGTTGGGAAACGCATTGCTGGGAGCCTTTTAAACAGCAGAGGAACTCGCACAGTAAAAAGCCAACTGCGCTGAACGAAGCGGCGCGGGGACACTCTTTTAACTTTCGCTTTCCTCGTTTCAAAGCTCACACACACAGAAAAATATCCCGCCGTACTCACACGTATTTCTGCCCGCTTCGTCGTCTTTTTGTCCCTATAAGCCCCGGTGTCCTTTCATGATGTGCGGCCAGATGTTCGCTTCTCCTTGTCGTTTCTTGAGCTCCAGTCCCGACCCTGGGAAGGCAGGCTGCACTCAGCGCTGCTGTGTGTCAAGCAGGTTGATAATGGCACAAATCTCGCGATATCGCGCCGCCACAATAAGTTCTGTACTACTCCGCGAATTCACACAGCGGCAGCAAGTAGCAGAATACTTGGGAGGAGGAGGGTGGGGGCATCAATTGGCTGTCTTATTAAAACACCTGTCCTATTAAGAGGGAGGGGGCACTGTGATGTGTCGCCTTTTGTATGGCAGCATGATGGAAGTGGACAAATGGAGGATTTGCACATGACACAGTAGACATTTTTTTTACACTAAAACTGGTTTGTTTGTTCGGTAAAGCTACAAGGAAGCAGTTTAATAGGAGAAAAACGATTTTCTTAAGAGTTTTCGAGCCTGTTTAAAGTTAAGCTCCAGATTTAAAATGTGATTAATTAACTTGCAAACCTCAAGCACACATAAAAATGTTCTTTGTGGCTTTCAGGTCATGTTGTGAATAAAAGAAATACTTCTTTCTCCAACAGAATTGGTATCTGTAAAAGTATCTATAAAGTGATCAAAGAAATGTATTGTAGCACAGAAGGTCAGTGGTATTTTCGGGGGAGCGGGAAACTTATAAGGACTTAGTATCCTCTAAGCCTGCCTTGAGTTTTGGAATTTCCAGATACCAAACCAACACCCAGGGGATTTATTTTTCCCAAGACAACCAGCAGTGTATATACATGTGTGTGTTTGGTTAAACTGTCTTAAAAGTAAGGTGACTTCTAGGATTTACTCTAAAAATTTGTCATCTATTTCAGACACTTTTAATCATTAGAGCTGGTGGCACGGTGGAGGAACAACTCGCTGGTGCAGCTGCTCATCATGTGCGCCCCCCCCCCCAAAAAAAAAAAAAAATCCTGTCCCTGTCTGTGCTCCCCCAACAGCTTCGGTCACCTTTGCCCTGTGTTCCAGCTGTCGTGCGTTTTGAAAGGGCCATTTGCAGCTCCTCACAGCGCTTCTGACACAGAGGGGAATGAGCAATGTGACGGGAGGTGGCAGCCACTGGTCAGAAGGGGCCACTCGCTAGATTCTTATCCACTTACCACTTTATTCCATTTTTAGTTCATTTGTTACTGGTACAACAGGAAGATATCTGCACCGAGGTCATCTCCAGATAATTGTAAGGGAAACGCTGTCACGCTCTCTAAAAAAGATGGCAAGAGAATGGATGATTTCTCATTTATAGCTGAACATCCGACAAACTAAATGTTTAGTCAGATGTGTGGCACATACAAAAAACAATTCACCATTCAAGCACCGATGCCCACACAAACACTCCATCCAAGCAGGAGCAGTGATGTGGATAAGAATAGGAGCAGTGGCCCTGTGTTTCCCTGGCCCTGGCAAACGTAGGCACCCAGTAGAGGAGGGGTGTGTGTGTGTTCACAGGGCAAGACAAAGCAGTGGTTGTGCCTGGGGACTGTGGCCTCAGCAGAGAGAGGCTCGGCACGGTGAAGGTTCTCACACACAGAAAAAAAAAGATAGGGAAAGAGAGACAGAGAGAATGAGAGCGGGGGAGTCGGGAGAGAGAGAGAGAGAACACTTCCTGGAGGTTCATTCTTCTTCTCTGCAATCATCAATGGCATTCTCTCCCTGACCCACTCCTCTCTCAGACAAACAAAAGACCCTGCATTCCAATGTAGCCTGACCGGCCAACCAGCCAGCCATCCAGCCACAGTTGAACCACATCACTCTCCCTGCTGGACCAGAGTCTGATCATAGCTGTGGCTTTAAGCTGTGCTGGTGGTGTCTGTTTGACGGTGTTTTTAATGCATCTCCATAAGGGCACTAAAGTTTATGTTCTTTTGAAATGGTTTTAATATTGGGGAGAGTGATGTTTTTTCACTCTCACTGGCCATGCAGATTTAATCAAATTACCTTTTTTTTTTAAACAGGTGCATCTTTTATGTTACTGACAGAGAATTCAAAACAAAGCTTTGCAAAACCTTTTAACCCAGATTTTAATTAATAATAACACAACAGCAACAAAACAAAAAGCTGAGATGTTATGGTTTTCCTTTGTTTATTTGAAAAATATATGCTTATGTCTTTAAAGAAAAAGTGGGATAGGAGGATGTTTGCCACTGTGGTGTCGTGAAACCGGAGAGATCAATTACTGCAGTTTTGTAAGCCAAATGTATTTCCGTGCTTGTTTGATATAAGATTTCAGCTCTTTAGCCATTCGCAGCCTTCTGCTTTGTCATTTTAGTTCCGTAACTTTCCACATTTCCAGTTTCAGAGTTAAGTCGGATCGGTTTAACACCTGGATTCTTTTACTGTAGCCCCGCTGTTATAATATGTCCAGTAAATAGTCTAGTGCCATCCTCCTGAAAAATACATGAATGGTAGCACATGTTCTAAAACCCTGCATATATATTCATTCAGACTTAATGGTGATTTTAAAGATGCGAAAGTTACCCGTACCCTCTGCACCCTGTGCACAAATTCACTTCCTCATTATCACAGATGCTGGCTTCTGAACTGTTTGCAGATCATCTGGATGGACTCTCTCTCAGCTGGGAGGACACGTCTTCCATTATTTTTGAAAGGAATTAAAACTTTTTAACCACAGCACAGTAGTTTTGTTTTTTACTTTAACTCAGTGCATAATAAAAGTTTTATTTATATATCACACAAGTTTTATTTATATATCACACAACAATCACAACATCAGTCGCCTCAATGCACTTTATATTGTAAGGTAAACCTCCTACAATAATAGAGAAAAAAACCATCAACAATCACACAACCCTCTATGAGCAAGCACTTGGCGACAGTGGGAAGGAAAAACTCCCTTTTAACAGGAAGAGACATCTAGCAGAAACAGTCGAGGTGGCAATCCTTAAACTTTTCAATTAGTTTCCCATGTAGTCCTTCATGGATGTTTCACTCTCTAGGAGGCTAACTTTACAGCAATATATTATATCATTTACCTGTTGCCAGTCAACCTCACTGTAGCTGTAAGATGAGCCACCAGATGTTTTAGGGTTTTTCTTATGTTGACCCTAACTTTTTTGGAAATAGCATGCTGGAATCACATTAAAACATTTGCCAGCTTTTACAAGCAAGGCTGACTGGTAATCAGATGTGTATATCCTCTAGGGGTGATTTATCACAACAGCTGCACTGGTTAAATAAAATAAGTGCACCTATATCCCTCACATACTTTTAGTATCTCTTATACCTATCTGTCCTGATGCTGCTGTTTTGCACGCAATTTATACAACAATAGTTGTGTGATTTTTTCGCTTTGTTTTTTTTAATATTACATTCATCTAATAGTGTAACAGTTTATTGCTTTGTAGTTGACTGGAGATGCCGTTTTGGTCAGCTTCCCCACCGCCCCACGTATCCATTCACACAATCACCTCCTCCCTATTATGGCCCTTCTGCCCTTCTGTGTCTAATTGTTGTTACCGCGTGTTATCTATTCTCCTTTAACGGGCCATTAAGTTCTGTTCTGTACTGTTTGTTGTACTCTAGACAGATACTGCAAGTAGACAGGGATCAGAGATCGGATGAGCCTTTGATGGGAGAGATGCTATTAACTCACTTTGACTTTTTAATCTTGTTACTGTTACGTTTGATCCCGCAAAACAACAGATTGGGCATTCCCATCAACAGGCCAGAGACAGCGGGTGGAGGAGGAGGAGGAGGAGAGCACCAATGAATAGCAACTGGAGAAAATATGGGATACCCTAAGTCAGCTTTGCCTGTATGACAGGAACAGCTTGGCGAGGCTGACGCATGGTAGCAGTGAGAAACACATTACAGCGTGAGTGACAAAGAGGGGAAATGACAGCAGAGGAGGCTGAGAGACAGAGGGCACAAGCCAATGAATTTTTCATCACAGAGGAAACATTGGCAGCGTTTCCCTGCTATCCTTTTCTTTTAATATTATTAAGTCATTATTGCGGGAACTGTCACATGCTTGCTTTTATAAGTGATACATATATTTTACTGCACTTCTAATGCTGATTCAACTTTGAGGCAGTCAACTACACCATGCTTGGGGATAGAAAAATAATGAAGGGGTAAGACTAAACGTACGTGAAGAGGGTCAGGAGTATCACGGCGTAAAGCAAGATAATGGAAATGTTAAAATGGGAGGTCTCTAAAATGTTTTAGACTTCTAGTTAGAAACATTTTGATCAAGTAAACCCAGTCATCTGAGGGCGTCATTTGATACATAGGCTCCCTGACTTCTTTTAAGCAGACTGAGCTGGCCTGTCTGTACCTGTCCAAAACTGGTTTAACTCCTACCTCTCCAGTGGAGTTCTCTGTAGCTGTAGATGACGGTTTATCTACCACAACAGGTAAAAGTGTGGCATGTAATCATGAACAATCCACAAGATTTTTACTTTCTCGTTCAGCTGTTTCATCTGGTATATGCAGTTAATTTAAGAGAGTATCTGCATGAATACAAAAAGATCAGTGGCAAGGGCTAAATCAGACTAAATACACTTCTGCAAACACATTCTTGTGTTCAGCACATCTGCTTTACCCATATTGAAGTATTTTGTTTTAAGTGTGTCAGACTGAGACATTCTCACACTTCATGTTTAGTTGGCATTTCCTGGAAATGTCAGAGGCCCCTCCACAGCAACTTGAAGCGAAAGTTGCTGCTTTTTGGTACTGGCAGACGTGACTGGAACCAGGTGATCGAACGTGTAAAAGTCCACCACCGAGCCTGATGCTTTAGCACTGACGTGCAACAGAATGGAAGCAGCAGCACATCCTGCTTATGGTTTCTTCTTTAGTAGTGATTTTAATATAATTTTACTAGATTACACAAGGCTACACATGTGTCTGAAAGAACCATATCTGAAACTAGAGCTAGAGCTTCACCTTTTAGAAGCACGGCTCTTTACACAGTTTTAAGGTGCATAACCTTTTGTTTTGTTTTTGTGGTTTTGCATAAAGCTTTATTTACTTTGACCTAATTTGACTTATTATAACTTTATTTTCGATGTTAACAAGTTTACACATCAAATACAACTTGCTTGAAACAATGACACGGTGACAAACTTGTACTTTTCTTTCAGATACAGCTGCAGCTTAACTTGTTTAAAACCCTAGAAGGAGTTTTGTGAACATAAAACATTTTATTGTAATATAATTTTAAAGGTTATTAAATAACAGGGCAGATGTGAAATGATAAAATAATAATAACATACACTTGTGGTTGTTCCAGGAAGTCAAAAAACCCCACGTAAGTACACTTAATTGAAGCGAGGATCCCTTAAAAAACATACAAGGTCCTCGGCAGGTCCCCGAAACCCATGTTGGAAACCACCGGCACAGATAAAAGAGCAGAGAGTTCAACAAGGCCATGCAGAAGAAGCACCACTGCAGGTTTTTTTTTCTTCAATGGGACGCTGACAGCCTACTACTCCTCCTGTGAGTGTGACTCATTTAAGGGCGGCTTTAGGACCCGGGAGAGACGGCTGCCACAGAGGCATTGCAGACAGCGCGTTTGGGAGGTGTAGTGGAAGAAAGGCAAGAGAAACGGAGTAAATGAGAGCACTTTGTCCAGATTGTTGAAGGACCCGTCAACTTAAAACACCGCCGAAACAGCTCACTATAATGAGACGGACACATTGTTGAATTCCTGTCCAGGTAAATGTCCGCGTTTCCTTCGCATGGTTAACTACAAGAGTTCGACAGCTAGACAGGGTAGGTCCCCATTGTACTTACATGGGATGCGGTTATTCTCACCCAAGCTGCCCTGCTAGGCCCCATATCCTTTCTAGCGCTAGATGCAAACCTGAAATGAGGTACTTTCCTGACTTCACTTCGCCGTAAAAAGTTGTCTTATGACGAAAAAAGTCGACGACTCATTAATTTCCTGTAGTGAAGTCTTAACGCTCGGGGTTTTTCCACAAACAGCAGTGCGTCTCTAAGATGTTAACCATTCATTTTTTTTTTTTTGACAATGACCACTTTTGAGACACAACCCTCGGGCCAAAATATCTGCAGTCAAGTCGCTTCAAACGGTTCTCCTCTTTGCGGGGAAAAAGTTGTTGTTTTTTGCGCTGTGCTTGATGGTCCTGGAGGGAAATGAAAACAAATGAGCTCAACAAGAGAGAGCAGCTCATTCATTGTTGTGAACTACCACCGCGTTTGTTTACTTGTTTGAGTGAGGCACTTATTGCCATCTTATCTTTAGCCATTAGCTTTGCTGCCTGCCTGCCGAGAAGCTGCTGTGGCCACAAACAGTGCTGCTTTCCAAAAAAGAAAAAGTTATGAGTCTATGTTGTGACTTGTTGCCACGCGTTTACTTTTTGGTCCACAATTTAGACACAGACGTCATAAGAAAAAGTCCCAACAGTGTAATTTAACGCCCCCAGTAATCAGTACAACGGGATAATGCCTGTGGATAAGTGTGTTTTGATAGGTTTCACTGGCCTCACTGCTAGCATCCCACCTACAGTAATGACAGTTGTGTAGGTCTGCACTCAATAGTTTTTTGTCATAAAGGTTTTTTTATTATATTATAGTATTCTTATCAAGTTTGAGAGATATCAGGGGCATACAAATCTGATGGCGCTTTCAAATTTCAAAAGGATTCTTGCAGGATGCAAGGCTTGCAATCATGTTTAAAACTTATTTTGCTAATAATATGTCTGTCTCCTTCTCCCAGGGTGCATGCATGTACTAAAAAGAGAACATTGTCCCCGGGTGTGTTGTACCCACCATGCCTTCAGTGTCAAAAAATGTTTTTATCGGTCATGAGACTACGTCTGTCCAGTGTGTGTGTACGCAAGGGGATTTGGCATGTGACCTGGGGAAGACGCAACAAGCTGGCGCAATGATGCAGCCAGTGACTGCTTGGCTCTCGCTGTTCTGTTTAGAAAAAAAACCACCCACCTCCCACCCAATCCCCTAAAGCAGCTCGGTTGACGCAAATCTGCTACCAGTTACATGCAGAATCTGAGGAATGTTGTTTGAAATTTTGTCCAAAACGGACAGACAGGGGCCTGGACGCATCACCAGAGTCTGGATGTACTGAGACTGAGAAAGAGATGGTTCTCGTACCGGTGTCCTGGACGTCACAATTCTCAATCTGTGTCACAAAAACTGAAAACCTGGAAAACAAATTACTTTTGTTTTCCTTTTGCTTTTCTGTGTTAACGTTCCTAAAATTGTGTGTGTGTGTGTGTGTGTGTGTGTGTGTGTGTGTGTGATTTGAATAAATTAAGCATTGTGTTGCTTTTACAGCTTGTCTGAACAGCCTGAATATGATTACATTAACGTGAGTCATAAAGTGGTTGGTGTTCGTGTCATCGCAGGATTAAAGCGGCCACTCTGCTTGCCTTTCAAGGTTGCAGTCACTGCGGTTTTGTGTTCAGTTAAAGCTGCCCGCAATATTCTTATCAATAATGTTGTGCTTTCAGGGAACTTGAAAGAGGAACTTGGTAGCGTAGTAGATCACCGTACTACTGGCTCCACTGTGGCATTTGAGCTCAAACTAAAGTGTTGCTTTGGCGACTTGTTTTTCAGCAACAGGTTAGCGTGATGTCATTTCTTGTGTTTTTAAATACTTTCAGTGTAATGTTTTACTTTTGGAAACATAAACCATGTGGTAGTTTTTTCTGTTAACCGAGCAGAAACTGAAGCAAAAAAATGGTATCTATGAATCTGTGATGAAGGAAGTAGCGTGGTGATGTCGACCTGATTTTTTTTTTTTTTTTTTTTCTTCTTCTCCCCCCTTGCTTCCTGCTATAAACACATGGGACTATCCTCTCTGGCTCAGTGACAAGCTCAGTGTGTGGCAACTTTTGCTGCATGACACTGATTTGCATTGAATGGGGTGGCCCCCGGCGTTGGAGCCAGAAAGATGAATGATTGAAAGCCGCCCTGACATCAGGGCAGGCAGGCAGGCGGTGGCCCAGAGGCCTGAGGACCATGTGACCCGCTGTCAGGGTACTGGGTTCATTCAGTGGCTGCTGGCTGCAGCGCTGGCAGCAGCCCAGCTTTTTACACACAGGCCGCAGTAGCAACAGGTCGCTCCCATTAAAACAGCAGCGCTCTGTTGTGGCTCCAGAGCCGGACTTGTGCATGTGTTGCTTTTTTGGCTGCGGCGTGTGTGCGCTCAAGTTTGTTTGTGAGGTGTATATAATGTGTGCGTGCCTGTGTCACAGAGTCCACACTAAGATGCCGATGGGATCCAGCGGGTTTTGTGATCCTTACTTTGAATTGCACTCTGTGTGCTTTTTTTTTTTTTCTTCTCTCAAATCCCTCTCCAGGATCCTTCCAACATCAGCTGTGTGACACAACCACCACAACCCCAAGTGCAATAAACAAAAACACTGAGCGAAAATAAACTTTGGCTTCATAAACTTACTTTTGCTCACTGATGGAGGGGAGCAGAGTGGCAGTAAAAGGTGTTGATTGCACACGCGCTGCCAGATGTATTCGAGCCTGAGGCTGTACTGATATGACTCGTTGTCTGTCAATAGTCACATTCACTTCCTGTTGTTGTCCCCACCAGTTAGCTGGATGAGGCCACTCAAACAGAGCTCTCTTTTGATGGCCTGGCTCTGATGGAGCAGCAGGGACATTGATTTCAGCCGATGGTCGGGGATCGCCTGGCGCAGTATGTGACATTTATGTGAACAAGCATTGCAATTGATCATCTTTTGGCTGCTTCCCTTTATTCAAAGCTATCTTTATATCACAAAGAAATACTGAATGAAGGAAAGGGTCAAGTGCTTTGGTTATGATAGCCTGCAGGTTTGAAGTCTAATGGTAGTCTTGACAGTTTTTGGATGACTGTTAGTACAGTTTTTACTGCCTTGACTTCTGCTTTAACAAGTGAGCTATTGCAGCTACTACTGTAGTGTGATCTTTCTCCCAAATTTAGGTTTTTAGTTGGGTTTACTATCTGCCCTTTAGTCATACATTTTTCTTTATACCTTTACTTGTGTTTACTATGTAACCCAGGATGGTATTGGGGCCATTTCTGGTGTTTTGAATTGTCCTAAGACCTAATAACACTTTGATATTCTTCTGCTGGAGGCTATGCTTTTATTTGAAGGTGCTCAAGTGTGTGTGCATCTCTCAATCTTCACTACAGGGAGTGCAGAATTATTAGGCAAGTTGTATTTTTGAGGAATAATGTTATTATTGAACAACAACCATGTTCTCAATGAACCCAAAAAACTCAT